>NC_133526.1:173394291-173694291 GCF_048544455.1 Silene latifolia
AGGCCCAACCCAACCCATTTGACCAATCGTCCCCTCTAAACGGTCCTAATTCTTATTTGGGCCTAAGGATGGATAGCGATTGACGTCATCCATACCATGGTACTTACTCTTGTTTGTATCAAGGGCTTTCACTACTTGAGGAATTGGACTAGGAATCGGCCTTACTCTTGTTTGGTACGAGCCTCTCCACAGACTTCGGGTTTGATGGTTCGGTATGGCAACCCACCCTTTAAATCAAAACCCTTTTAAATGCACTCAGCATCCCGTTATAATGCTTGTATAAATGTTTGTACCTTACGTGATCACCATTTCTAAACAAAATCATGACGATTTTTCAAAAATCAAAACTCTTTTCTTAATCAAAATTTCGAAATAGGCCTTCAATTAGCGCAAAATCCAGTCAAAACTCTGTCCGTTTGTCGTGTCAAAATTCGGGCCACAAAGCCCATTTCAAAACCTCACTTTGAGTCCACTCCTACAACTACACTATAGTTGACTAGGACACACATTTTCAAAAACCTTGTCTTTCTTCAAAGCTCAC
This sequence comes from Silene latifolia, assembly GCF_048544455.1. Taxonomy (NCBI): domain Eukaryota; kingdom Viridiplantae; phylum Streptophyta; class Magnoliopsida; order Caryophyllales; family Caryophyllaceae; genus Silene; species Silene latifolia. The sequence continues at coordinate 173,394,833 of NC_133526.1, forward strand.
TCAACACAAGTGGCACACACCCACTTCACGAGTCAAAACATTTCTTCTTTTAGCAAGTGTGTTAGAATGGTCGATCGTGTTTTGATTCATCGCCGATCTCTTATCCAGTTTTCAAGATGCCTGGATCCAGCGAAACAAACCTCCACCAACTTCAAGATGGTAATGATCGAATCCTAGCCGCGCTAGCCCAAATGCAAGTTACCCAAGACCAAGTCTATGACCGCCTTGAGCTCATCGAGGGCCGTATCTATGCCGTAGAGGGAAGGTTGCCCCCTCATGAAAGTGAAGTAATAGGTGACTCCGATAATGAATCCAAGGATGAAAATCCTCTCATGGGGATGATGTAGCGAGAAAAGACTACAATACTTAGAGGAGCAATTGATGTACCTTAAGGGGGATGACATTTATAAGGAGAACAATCGCAAGTATGAGGCCGTCAATTCCAAATTGCCAACCAACTTCAATATGACGGATATCCCTAAATTCAAGGGACACGAGAACCCTTTGAACCACATCCGTGCCTTCAAAGATTATATGTCTATCAAAGGCATCAAACCCGAGATGTTCTTAAGGATCTTTCCTTCATCTCTTGACACCATCCCGAAGCAATGGTTCTACTCCTTAGACCACAAGAAGGTCGCTACTTGGGAAGATGCCGCAATCGAGTTTTCTAAACAATATGCGGATAATGCCGAGATCCAAGTAAACATGCGTACTCTAGAGGTTCTTACCCAAAATGACAAAGAAGGATTCACCGACTTCCTAAGTAGGTGGAGGAAGACTAGTACCCAACTGGTTGAACGCCCGGATGAGGCTACTCTTGTGGAGAAGTTTGTGGATAATCTCAAACCCATCTATGCCAATCATTTGAGGTACCAAAACATCAAAACTTTTAAGGACTTGACCGTACTAGGGACAAGGATTGAAGATGACATCCGTAAAGGACTCTTGTCCAAAACGGTAGGTCGAGGATATCAAGGTTCAACAAGTCGTTCATACGGCTCTACTAGCAAAATCGATAAAGTTAACCTTCTCGAGCCATCCAAGAAAAGTACCCCACCAAGGAAATTCACAAATCTTGGGGACACGTACTCCAACGATCTAAAAAGGTTAATGAAGCAAGGCAAACTCCAACCCATTGGACCTACTCCCGAACCCGAAAGGAAATCCAAATTCTGGGATGAGAACTCGTACTGTGAATACCATAGGGGCAAGGGGCACGACACAGAAAAATGCTACAAGTTGTAAAACGTGCTTTAAGACATGATTGAAGATGGTCGATTGCCAATACCACCGGGAGGTAAACCCAACAACACTCAGAATCCTCTTGGAGTTCTAGTGATTACAAGTGATGAATCTACCTTAGATTGCTCACACCTTATTTCTCCAATCGAAAATGAAGTCTACGCAATCGAGAATGAAGGGTTCTACTCTACTATCTCCCCTACCATTTCCGACTTCATCATATGGGCAAGGAGTGTAGATGGGCAAGTTTGGGAATTAGAAAATATGGTGACAACTTTACGCGATCCCAACGCAACACCCAAAGAACATGTGCCACTAATCTTCTCTCAAAATGCTACTATGCAAGAAGTAGTCACCGTGGTTGATAAACTAGTTGACCAAATCATATGACTGGAAGATGAAATCATGAGAATGAGAGAGCTAACCGCAATCAATGGAGTTTAGGCCGACGATGATGAGGACGAGTATCTCATTGAAAACTCCTTAGTCAAAGAAATAGTCCAAAATGGTGAAGACCAAGATGTAGACCACCTAACTCGCTCGGGTCGTCCATATCAAAGCACTACTTCTGGGAAGGCCGTGGATTCACGCTTCCAAAGCGGTAACATCCACCCTTCATCAAAAGATCAAGATCCCACTAAATGGCAAAGTAGTGACGATCACTTCGTCGCCCATCAAGGCAATAATCGAAAAACAGTCGAACAATCAAGTCCTTGCAGATCCCGTATACAAACTTGGAGGCTTCCAAAGTGTAAGCGTCATAGAAAGTGAGTTGGCACCCTTATACTATGATCCCTACTCCAACTTGGTGGTCAACCACATGCTCAAAACCCAGGGATACTTCCCTGGAATGCCTTTGAACCCTACTCGAAGAAACACCTTCGCACCATACAAGGAAGGCAACTCAAAGAGGATACCACTTGGACTAGGGTACAAACCCACTAAAGAAGAGGTTCTCGAAATGCTTGCCCAAGTCCAAAACCGGAAGCATGTAGGAGTCTAAATGAGACCCTATCTCCCCACTTTAAATGGGTACTTTGTTCAAGAAGGAAGTCTAGAACTCTTTCACGGATTTCCCGAGCCTTGGCATTATCTCGAGAAGAAGCTAGCCGGAATCGAGATTTTTCACGATTGCTACTTTATCCCTCCAGAAACGGTTCCTACCGTCAAAACCCGTCAAGCACCTTGCTTAGACGAACAAACCGTTAGCTTATTGTTTGGAGAAGATCGATTTGTCAAGGCCGCGCAGGATGAGATCATTACCATGATACTTCAAGACGATCGCTTCAACCCCACCGCGTTAATCACAGAAACCAACGCAAGACAGCAGAAAGGATGGAGAAAATCAATCAAGTGGACTAACAATCAAGGAAGACTCTTCAAGCTCACCACTGGAGAAGGAGAGATGTTCAAAGGAGAACCAGAAGACGATGAGTTCGAGTCGGAGTCGGAGTCAGAGTCGGAGTCTAGAGAAGTCATTAGAGAGTCTCCTCCTGTCGTCATCCCTACTCCCTTTATTTCTCCTAGCTTAGCCTCGAGTAGTCACAGTAGTTCGGGAAATGCCCCAACCACTGTCCCTTTGCCGCCACTGACCATGGATCAGTTGGCTTCTTTGTTTCAACTATACTCAAATTTTAATATGAATAAATCAGGTTCTGCTTACTCTTTGTGTTATCTTGAGTTAAATTATGTTTACGATGATACTGAGGATGACCAAGACCCAGACTCGATCGAAATACCTCCCTACATAGCCAAAGAAATACTACAGGAAGGGGAAGGGGGACCAGTAATAGAAGACACCGAACCCATCAATGTAGGAACCGAACTAGAACCCCAAGAACTTAGGATATGGACTACTTTGAGCTCTACCGAAAGGGCCGATTTCATAAACCTCCTAAACGAATTCAAAGACGTTTTCGCTTGGTCCTACAAAGACATGCCAGGGATCGACAGGGATATCGCTGAACGTAGAATTCCGATTAAGCCAGGTTTCAAACCTGTGAAACAGAAGCTTCGACGAATGAGGACAGAATGGGCTCTCAAGATTAAAGAAGAAGTTGACAAACAATTCAAAGCCAGGTTCATCAAAGTTTCGAGTATTTCGATTTGGGTAGCCAACATAGTACCTGTGCCCAAAAAGGATGGGAGAATCCGTGTTTGTGTTGACTTTAGGGACTTGAACAAAGCAAGTCCTAAAGATGACTTCCCTCTACCCCACATCGACATATTGGTGGACAACACTGCTGACCACATGTTACTATCCTTCATGGATGGATATGCGGGTTATAATCAAATCAAAATGGCCATGGAAGATATGCATAAGACCGCCTTCGTCACTCAATGGGGAACCTATTGTTATACGGTCATGCCGTTTGGATTGATCAACGCCGGAGCTACATATCAACGCACCGCAACTATACTCTTGCATGACATGATGCACAAAGAAGTTGAGGTATACGTAGATGACATGATTGTCAAATCAAAGGAAAGAGAGGGGCATATTACGAACCTTCGCAAGGCTACGAAAGTACAACATGAGGCTCAATCCTCAGAAATGCACATTCAGGGTAACATCTGGCAAACTCCTGGGATACGTCGTTAGTCAAAGAGGTATAGAAATAGATCCTTCCAAAATCAAAGCTCTGATCGAAATGCCACAACCTCAAACGGAAAAAGAAGTCAGAGGATTCTTGGGAAAGGTGCAGTATATAAGTCGATTCATATCAAAACTTACAATGATTTGTGAGCCTATCTTCAAGAAACTCAAGAAAACAGACCACACCATGTGGGACGACGATTGTCAGAAGGCGTTTGACCGAATAAAAGAGATATTGGCTAAACCACCAGTGCTCATGCCGCCGCAACGAGATCAACCTCTTGGTTTATATCTCACAAGAATCAAAAAATGACCATGGGTGCCATCTTTGGCTCAAACAAGAGGGAAGTGAAGAAAGGGCTATCTACTACCTTAGTAAGAAGTTCCTGGAGTACGAGTACAAATATTCACAACTCGAAAAGACATGCCTCGCTCTTGTGTGGGCAACGAAGAAGCTACGCCATTACATGCTTAGCTACTCCGTCAAAATATACTCCAAAATGGATCCAGTCAAATACCTCTTCGAGAAACCCGTCCTCAACGGACTCCTAGCAAGATGGACCCTGATGCTCTCAGAATTCGACCTCAAATACGTGCCACTGAAAGTTATTAAAGGGCGCGCCGTCGCCGAGTTCTTCGCAGAAAATCCCATCAATGACGCACAAACGGTAGACACTTGGTCATTTTCAGACGAGGATATACTCCAAACTGATGTAGATTCCTGGGACCTTTACTTTGATGGAGCATCAAACTTGAGAGGAGTTAGAATAGGAGTGTTGCTCATTTCTCCTGAAGGCGAGCATACACCAATTGCTGTCAAACTTGACTTCGAGGTGACAAACAACGCTGCAGAATACGAAGCTTGTCTCATTGGACTACAAGCGGCAGTGAGCCTAGGCATTAAAAACCTCCGAGTACATGGGGATTCATCACTGATCATCAACCAAGTTACATGATCTTGGAAAATTCGAAGCGAAAACCTCGCACCTTATCAGGCTAGAATAGACCAAGTCGCTCAATTCTTTGATCACGTAACCTACCTACACCTACCTCGGGAAGAAAATCAATTTGCAGACACTCTTGAGAAGCTTGCATCTTTGATTAATATGCCAGATCACATGGTGGAAATGCCTTTGTGCATCGAACGACGGTCAGAGCCGGCTTATGTCCACCAAATCACCGATGAAGAAGAAATCGCGCAGGAACCCTGGTTCCAAGCAATCCTGAATTTTAAGCTCAATGGTACCTATCCACCCGATATGGACAAGAGGGGACAATGTGCTATACGCCTACTTGCTTCCAAATACGTTCTCATGCAAGGAGAATTATACAAAAGAACACCTCTTGGTGTAATCCTACGTTGCCTTGATCATTCACAGGCGCGAAAGGTGATGGAAGAAGTCCACGACGGAGAATGCGGTCCTCACATGAGTGGGCCCATGATGGCAAAGAAAATCACACGTTTGGGGTATTATTGGACCACAATGGAATCCGATTGCATCAAATATGTAAGACATTGCCACAATTGCCAAATCTTCGGGAATGTACAACATGTCCCTCCTTCATTGCTCTATACAATGACGTCTCCCTAGCCATTTTCTGCATGGGGAATTGACATAATCGGGAAGATAACCCCGGCCGGAGCAGGAGGTCACTGTTTCATTCTAGTAGCAATTGACTATTTCACCAAATGGGTAGAAGCGGCTTCCTACACTAGTCTTACAGCTAAAAATGTGGCAAAGTTCATACAAAACAACATCATCTGTCGATATGGTTGCCCACATGAGATCATTAGCGATAACGGATCACATTTCCAAGCTGAGACTGAGCAATTGCTAGCCAAATACAAGATTAGGCATCACCACTCTTCGCCCTATAGACCACAGACTAACGGCGCGGTAGAGGCGGCAAACAAGAATGTTGTTACGATTCTCAAGAAAATGATTGACAACTATAGAGATTGGCCAAGCAAGATACCCTTTGCTTTGTGGGGATATCGCACATCTGTTAGGACGCCCACTAGGGCTACTCCTTTCCATTTGACCTACGGCATGGAAGCTGTACAACCAGTCGAGCTAGAGATACCATCCTTGCGTATTTTACTAGAAAGTCAAATCCCGGAAGCCGATTGGAAGAGGGATAGATATGATAGGAACAACTAAAACGGTACTATGCGTAGGATAGGAACAAAAACGCGCCTCGCGTAACCCCACGTGTCACTCTTGTGGCACTAAATAAACGGCCCCTGGCCAAGCTGAAATAAGCTAATGTCACTGTGCTCTTGCATTTTGACAAATTTGTCATCCTCATATCATCAAATAAACTAAATTTGCACCTTCAGAGTAAGCAAAAAGCTCATGCTTATTTTCTAAGTTCATTACAAGCTCTTGCTTAGGACAATTATTCTTTTACATTTACTCGAACTACGCGCAAGGGTTTGATTTCATTTTTTTAAGTGAATACGTAGGCAATCCTTCACAGGATTCAACCCATTATTTTCAAAAATGTAAATAGAAGGACATTTGCATTGCATTTGGAATTCGACAAGAATAATAAATAGAAAATCACAACGGTTTCATAACCACTTAACCTTTTTTTATTTCATCCATTTTCTAATAATAGTAGTAAGCTACATAATAAAAATAGAATAGGCTAGGATTCTAAAAACCCCACCTTTTATTACAACAATAAATAATAATAATAATAAAATAATAAATAAAGACTCGGGCTATTCCTCCATCTTCCCCTTGCCCTTGTCATTCTTGTCATATTTCTTGTCACGACCTCGAGCCGGACGCTCTTGCGCCACTTCAGACCTAATCACCAACGGTCTTTCTCGAGGCCTAGACTTTCCATTCTTGCTAATCACCATTTCCGCGACAGGAGTAGTCTTTGGTTTCTTCGAAGGATGAACAACTTGAAGCCCGACTTCTTCTTCTCCCTCTGTCAGATGCTTCTCTTTCTCTTTCTCTAACTCGCGCACCTTGTAGTCAACGGGCTCGCGCTTCCTGAATCTCTAGCGCTCTTCCGGAGTAGTAGCCTTTCTCCATCGCAGATAAGAATCCGACACCCACAAGGCATTAGCGGAGAAATTCAAGAACCACATGTTTCTTTGGGCCCATTTAATGGCCCACTCTCTTGACTCTCGTAGTAAGCGCCATAGCGATCTGCGGGACGGTATCAAGTTTTCGGGATCGTCTGCTTTTCAGCCCAACTTGTCTCATCACCTTTCCGGAAGATGCACACCATAAACTCCAATCCAGGAATGCGCACGGACCTAGTGGGATCCAAAGAAGACACTCCAGTGACGGATTTGAGGTGCCACCACGGTACGACCCACCTAATCAACGGGCCATCATCACTCTTCAGTTTGTTCTTCCAGTAATCACAGACCCGAGTGAAGTCCACCATATACAACCTCGTCCTCATCGCAATCGAGCGGGCATGATAGGAGAGCACATGAACTGGGGGCTCGATCAATCGGAGCCGTTCCATAAGCCAAACCTACCAAAAGCGGGTATTAGACAACAAACGAAAAAAAAAAAAAAAAAAACGAAAAGAAAAAAAAAAAAACGAAAACGAAAAAAAAGAAGAAGAAGAAAGAAAAAATGTGTCTTTTACCTGCAGAATGACGGGACTCCCCAAATACGGTAGATCACGGTTGGATTTCCTATTATCCAAGCCCAAAAGAATCTCTCCTAAGCATAAGCAAGCTGGGCTCCTGCGCAACTCCATTTGCTCAACAAGGCCCAGAAGACGGGGATCACCTCTCAAGTCTTCATCAACATGCCCTTGGAAGACATACACATGCAACAAGCAAAAGCCAAATGCTCTCCGCCTAGCAACATGAGAAACGGTGGGGTCGGCCCTGTTGATGAATCGATCTATGAAGTCCAGCATCCTCACGCCTTTCGAAGTCACTAGACGGTCCACCTTAAGTCTAGTCAACCCAAGCAAGTCTCTAAATTTGCTCTTGTACCCTTGCAAAGTAGAAGGAATGACATGCAAGTGTTCGGGATCCCGCCCACCAATAGCAGCAATTTCTTCGGGAAATGGGCAAATGTCACCTCCAGGGAACGCAAAAACATGGTAATTTGGGTCCCAATAGTCAAGACAAGCATCCAAGAACGGTTTAACAACCTTGATAAGTTTCAAACTCAACAAAGACCTAAAATTATAAGCACCCATATTGTTAGGCCCAGTTTAGCCTGGTCTGACTCCAGCCTGGCCTGACCTTAATAGACTGACTGAAGTAACCCAGGACCTGACAAGTCTGACTACTATTCAAATATATTACAGTAAGAAGGCAACTAAACCCTGGAAGAAAAGCCTGGTGGTGAATATAGAGTAGCCTGGCACGACACCTAGGCAGGCTGGATTAAGAAGGAAAACAAGAAATACAATTATACCAACTATATGGCCACGTCCTATTCTCAAGGAAGACCAAGTCCAACCACAAGACTACATCACTCCCATGAATCAAGACGTGATTAAGGAGAAAAGCTAAAAACAGTTAGAGAAGAACGGGTCAAACGGATTAATAGGAAATGTGCCCTATTAATCAGAATAAATTCCCGACTATTGAGAGGAACGTTGGGATTAAATACAACGTTAATATTAGTAGAACTATATATAGATGATCGAGCATTTGTAAAGGGGAGGATTCATGAGTGATCAATTAATTTATCACTTACTATTTCCTGTATACTCAATTACATATACGAGTTTATGCTCAGCTTATTAAATAAATACAAGTGATATCTTTTATACTTAGCCCTTCTTTGCTATTTTATTCATAATATTATTCCAAACTTATAGAACTAGATACCCTGATTACTCTATAATTAAGCCGGATCCTTTCAGGAAAATCCTGCTAAAACAATTGGCGCCCACCGTGGGGCATCTAGTTCTTCAACCAATAAAATTCCCCTTATCATTTTTCATTTAATATTCACACACAAAAATGGTGGAACTCACCGCAGAACAACAATTAGCGGCTGCCCTGGCCAAGATCAAAGAATTGGAGACAATCCAAGAGAAGGCGGCCAATGAGCGTAAATCAATAGGTGAAAGAATCGAGTCTAGCTCGAAGAAAAAATTGGAAAATCAGGCTTCGGGCTCCAAGACCAGATTCGAACCAGGAACCCCATTTTCATCCATTATCAAAAACATAGACTTCTCCAATTTTGGAACCCCGGAGAAGGATACATTATCCGGTACCCCAACCATTCCCAATGATGAGACAAACAAAACTGAAGCAACAATAATGATGGCCATGCTTCAGGAAATTCAAAAACTCCACAACAAAATAGAAAACATACCCGGAGTGCCAGACCCTGTGGCTGAAGTAGAAGTTAATGACGCAGATTCACCCTTTGCAGATGAAATTGCAAAAATTGATCTCCCAAGAAATTTACTTGTTCCGTCCATGAGAACTTATGATGGAACCTCTGATTCACAAAATCACGTTGCCATATTCAAACAGAAAATGTTGGCTGCCTCAATACCCAGTGAACTCAGGCAAGTCTGCATGTGTAAGGGCTTTGGTACAACCCTGCCTGGAGCAACATTACAATGGTTCATCAATCTCCCAAATGGAGGTATCAAGAATTTTGCAGAATTGATCAATGCCTTCAATCAACATTTCGCAAGCAGCAGAGATATGGCCAAGAGACCCAAAGAACTGCTCAGGGTAAAGCAACTTCCTGAAGAATCTCTCAAAGAATTTTCGGCCGATTTGTCAAAGAAAAGGTGGCCATTCCAGGTGTGATGAAGAAAAAGCGGTGGAAGCCTTTGAGCAAGGAGTCCGCTTGACAAGTGACATCTATGCAGACTGACTAAGAAAGCTCGCCCGACCTTTGCCACTGTTCAACCCATCGCTTTAGAGCATGTCAGATTGGAAGAAGACCTCAACTTCAGGACGAACTCATCCGGAGGAAAGCAAGGCTATGGACACACTAACAAGAAAAGCTCCTACCAGAAAGGAGGCAATCCCAGATCAGCACCCTATTCTAGGCCTGAACGATCTGAAGTCAATATGGCACAAGAACATAAAGGTAACCTTTCTAGCCTTCCAACTATTCCTGAATATAACTTCTCTATTAATACCGCAGGATTAATCAAACGCTCGGAAAACCTGGGGAGATACGGTCGGATGGCCAAAGAAATCCGACAACCCCAGGAAAGATCCAACAAGATGGTGTGACTTCCATCGGACATCGACACACCACGAAGAATGCATCCAACTCAAGAAACAGGTGGCATATCTTCTAAAGAAAGGCTACTTGAAAGACTTAATCCAGCAGCCAAAGAACAAAGATGAAGGACAAAACAAGAGAGATCCAGGAAGCAGCAGAGACCCTTCTCCTCCTCCCCCCATCTATGAAGTCAAATTCATAAATGGAGGATCGAAATCGTGGTCCGACCAGCTCACCGCCAAAAGAATATCCAGGGAATCCGGACTTCAACCTCCTTCCAGGCCCAAGTCATTGCCTGCTATTACCTTTGATGACTCGGACTGCAGGAATATCGATCTACACCATGACAACTGGTAATCACCATGCAAATTGGCACAAAGAAAGGTATCAAGAATCCCGATAGACGGAGGCGTTCAATCAACCTGGTAATGCTTGACGTCCTTAAAGCTATGAAGATAGACGAAGGGAAGATCATCAAGAAATCCAGCGTCCTGGTTGGATTCAGTGGAGAAACAAAGAACACCTTGGGAGAAATCACCGCCTACCTATGTGGAAGGCGTGGCTTCATATGAAAGATTTGGAGTAATGGATTGCCTATCCTCGTATAATGTAATCCTGGGCAGACCATGGATCCACAATGTCAAAGCAATCCCATCAACATACCATCAATGCGTGAAAATTCCAACAGAATGGGGGATAACCACCATCAGAGGAGAACAAAGGACGGCTCAGGAATGTTACACTCAGGCTTTGAAACCCTCAAAGTCGTAAGTCCTCGCATAGCAATTAAAGTCACCTGTCAGGGAAGAATATGTAGCACAATCACAGATGGAAACAGGAGAAGTCATATTAGATCCAGAATTCCCGACAGAAAGTACTTGTAGGGTCGACGCACCGACTCAATCGGACCAAATCTGGTCGACTTTCTCAAAACTAAAATGTCTTGTTTTGCTTGGTCACATTTTGATATGACTGGTATAGATGCTGATGTTATTACTCATGAGTTGAACATTGACAAATCCTTTAAGCCCATGTACAAAGAAAAGAGAAGAAAATTCGCTGCAGAGAGGCATGAAATCATCAACCAAGAAGTTGACAAGCTATTGGACATGGGAATGATCGGGAAGTAATGTACCTGACGATCGGCTTGCAAACGTAGTAGTCGTCCAAAAGAAAAATGGCAAATGGAGAGTCTGTGTAGACTACACCGACTTAAACAAAGCCTGCCCAAAAGATCCATTTCCCCTGCCACACATCGATGCAATGGTAGATGCCACTGCAGGCCACGAAATGTTAACATTCATGGATGCCTCGGTGCGGATTCAATCGAGATAAAAATGCACCCAGCAGACCAGGAAAGCACAGCTTTCATCACTGAAAGAGGTATATATTGTTATACTGCTATGCCCTTTGGATTAAAAAATGCAGGTGCAACCTACCAAAGGCTAGTCAACATGATGTTCAAAAACCAGATAGGAGACACCATGGAAGTCTATATAGATGACATGGTAGTCAAGTCAAAAAAGGCAGAAGACCACGTCAAAGACCTGGAAGTAGCCTTCCAAATACTGGAGAAATTCAATATGAAGCTCAACCCACAAAAATGCCACTTGAGTCTCAAAGAGCAAATTCTGGGCTACATGGTGACAAAAAGAGGAATAGAAGCCAGCCCTAAACAGATCAAAGCTATTCCGGAGCTAGAACCACCAAAGACAGTCAAAGACATACAAAAGCCGATTGGAAGAATAGCGGCCCTAAACAGTTCATTTCAAGATCATCGAGAGAGGTGCAAATCATTCTATAACCTCGTTAAGGAAGAACAAGGACTTTCAATGGACCCCCGATCATCGACCGCCTTTGAAGACCTAAAGATATATCTATCCTCTCCTCCCCGCCGGCAAAAGCAATCAAAGATGAGCCCCCGACAAGATATACCGTCGATCCACGTAAACCGATGTCGTGCGGTCTTGGTCAAAGAAGCAGACGGACAACAAAGACCCCGTCTATTATGTAAGTAAAAGTCTCATCGGACGCAGAGATCGTATGGCCTCGCTTGAAAAATATGTTTTAGCTTTAATTATGAGTTGCACAAAATTAAGACCATACTTTGAAAGCCACCCTATAATAGTCGGAACCAATCTTCCTATCAAATCTATACTTAGGAAGCCGAATTATCCTGGACGAATGTGTAAATGGTCAAGACAAACTAAGCACATACAACATAACATTTGAACCAAGAACAACAATTAAGTCACAAGCACTAGCAGACTTTGTGGGTGATTTTAGTCCGACCCTAGAACCCGACCTAATAAAAGAAGTAAATAAACCGACAAACGACCAGCGGACCTAGAATGGACCCTATTTGTCGACGGTGCAGCCAACATGAGGGGCACAGGCCTGGGAGTAGTACTAAAATCGCCACAGGGGGATAAGATAGTATAGGCTATAAGCTGTGCATTTGAAGCCACCAACAATGAAGCAGAATACGAAGCCCTAATAGTTGGATTAAAGGTATGTATTGACCTTGGTGTACAAAACCTAAAGGTACGATCGATTCCCTCCTTATTTCAAACCAAGTAAATGGGATATATACAGCTAAAGACTCAAAGATGATGCTTTATTTAGATGTTGTTCAAATCTTAAAATCAAAATTTCGCAATTTTAATATTGACCAAATTCCTAGGGACTTGAATACCTGTGCCGATGCTCTAGCCGGCCTAGGATCCAACTTCACCCCCTAGACTTCGACAAAATACCCATCGTACATTTACTAGAACCGCAATAAATAAACAAAATGAAAGCTTCCCAATTTATATTGCCAATTCTTGGACAAAACCCTACTATGATCGGCTACAACAGGAATCCTTCCCCTAAATAAGCAAGATGCCAAAGCACTAAAAATAAAAGTTGCTTCATATACTATTATTGACAACGTGCTTTTTAAGAAATCGCAGGCCGGGCCGTACCTCGGATGCCTGGAACCACAAGAAGTCGAGCAGATATTATCGAAATCCATGAAGGATCTTGTGGAAATCATAAAGGTGGAAGAAGCCTGGCAAGCAAAGTACTCAGAACAGGTTATTATTGGCCTACCTTGAGAGCCGATTGCCTGGATTTTAGCTCTAAATGCAAAGCTTGTCAGATTCACGGACCATATATCCATCAGCCATCTGAGGAACTACATTCCATATCCGCACCCTGGCCATTTATGAAGTGGGGGCATGGATATAGTAGGAAAACTACCTCAAGCACCCGGACAGAAAGTTTTCATGCTAGCAATGACTGATTACTTCTCCAAGTGGATAGAAGCTGAATCATACAGGCAAGTCAAGGAGAAGGATGTCACAGCATTCATCAAACACAACATCATATGTAGATATGGCATCCCTCTCAAATAGTATACGACAATGGCACACAATTTGTGGGAAAAGAAAAAAGAAATGACCTTCGTGCTCAATGGAACATCAACTGTAACATCCACACCAGGATATCCAAAAGCCAACGGTCAAGCAGAATCCAGTAATAAGGTGGTAATCAGCTGCATAAAGAAAAAGCTGGAAAGAAGAAAAGGCAGATGGGTCAAGAACTCCCCCCGGTCCTCAATGATGTAACCACGCCTAAAACATCCACAGCCAAACCCCTACTCCTTGGTCTATGGATGTGAAGCAATAATCCCGGCCGAGGTGGACATTCCATCACCAGATGCAGCCTGAACACAATAACAAGCAATATACCTCTAATGGAGGACAACCTGGACTTAACAGAAGAGCTAAGAGATGCAAAAGATCGATTAGCAAAGATATCGCAAAGAGTTGCGAAAAGCTACAACAAGACTGTCAAAGCCAGGGTATTCAGGGTAGGAGACCTTGTCCTCAGGAAAGTCTTCCAAAACACAAAAGAAAAGAATGCTGGCAAATTGGCCCCAACCTGGGAAGGTCCCTATCTGATTGATTCAATAGTCGGCCATGGAGCTTATAGATTACAAACCCTGGACGGCGAAATGATCCCAAGAGCTTGGAATATTGCACATTTAAAACTATTTCACATATAAAATATATCTCTCAATCCAGGTATAACTTTTCACCTTGACATTTCTTGCCTGGAAACTACATGTATGATACTTGTAATTATATGAATAAATGCCGTATATTATTTCTTCAAATTATGTGCCCAAGTACTTATCTATGTTCTCATATTTACTTAGTGAAATCTTCAATACTTGTTTTACATATTGCATTTTATTTAAAACAAATCTTAAAGATTGGGGGCCACCCCCACCAAATATCCAACTGATATCCAAATTTCAGTTGCAAAACAGGCCTTTAAATATTGAGCTCCACTTAAACATACAAAGCTGGAAAAATCCTTCCTGACTTGTATAACATAGATGGGTCATAAGCCCTCCAGACAGGCAGGGGACGTAAGCCCTCCAGACAGGCAACAAACCCACCCATAACATACAATAAAAACGAGGATCGCAGATCAAGGCACTAAAATCGCCCGATCCGGTCAAAAACCGGTCGATCCAAAGACACATCCAACATTTCAAAAGTACCTTGTCAAAACACAAAAAGAAACAAACAAAGACCAAATATTTATTCATCCAAAATAATTGGCCTTACCACACACCTAATACCCATCGATTCCAGGGACATCCCCCCTGGATGGGCCAAAAAAATGCTTCTAAATATTCATTCCAGGGACATTCCCCCTGGATAGACCAAAACCTAAAAGAAAAACAAAACTAAGCTATCTTTGAGCCAGTGACCGACTCACAACCATCCGCCATTTCCTGGTCATCAGACTTTGCCTTGGAAGGAGGAGAATCCACTTCTTCTTCTTGACCCATATTGGCCAAATCAGGATACTGAGCGTCCAAAGCTATCTCATCCCGGTCCGGATTCCAATTAGCCCGGTCAGATTCCGGATCCCTCATAGCATCGACCCGGCCTTTCCCAAAGAAGTATTGAGCAACATCAGCCAACCTCGCCTCCACCAATTCCTTTTCAGCAACAAGCTCCTCATTTTTTCTCAACTGATCCTGCATTGCCTGCTTCTCAGCCTCCAACTCTTGCCTGACAGCCTTCTCAGCATTTTTTGCAGCTACCTCACAAACTATAGCGGCCCTGGTTGACTCCCTAGCTGTCCTCAACTGAGATTGAAGCACTACTTCATTACCCCTGGATGTGTGCAGGTCACGGTTAAGTTTATCCAGTTTTTCCTCCAAACTAGAAACCCTGGCCTGGGCATCCCTGAGCTGACAAGCAGGAGCCAACCCGCATCCAATCCCTACATATATATAAAATCAATCAGCCAAATACAAGGCAAAACAAAAAGCACATGAACAATTAAAAATATCCCTTTACAACTAACCTCCCTAGCCTGGGAAGCAAGTTCAGCAGCCTTTGTCACAAGAGAAGTCAGAATAGAAACCACTCTGGTAGACGACTCAAGAGTTCTAGCAGACAATAGCTGGCCGCTCATTTTTGCAGAAAACTCATCTATCCGTGCCCGGGCATCATCCATGTCATCAACCCTAGTAGGCACTTGCCTTATAATCCTGATTGGCTGAGCCTGGATAGGCTCTTTCTCTCCCTCCTCCTCTTCCAGGATAACATCTTCCCTCTTCCTTTTTTGAGCCTGGACGACCTCCGGTGACGCTATCCTGGGTGGATCTTGAGAAGGCTGAATATCAGAAACCAGGATATCAAGCGTTTTGTCACTCCCACTAGCCTCCCGACTCTTGGACTACATTCAAAGCAATCCTAGCCACCCCACCTTCAAATCCTTTACGTAAAAGTGGCCAACCTAGCAGAAGACCTAAATACCGAATACATAAAAAATATATACGTAAGTATCAGGACGAGAAATGACAAGAAGATAACGATTAACATAAAGACATACGAGTAAGACGTACAGAAAGAGTAGTAGAACTAGGCTTGCCTTTGGGTACTCGACCCCGATCGGCTTGGTCTTCATATACCGGGGCAACAATTCCCGC
The DNA here is from genome assembly GCF_048544455.1 of Silene latifolia. Classification (NCBI taxonomy): domain Eukaryota; kingdom Viridiplantae; phylum Streptophyta; class Magnoliopsida; order Caryophyllales; family Caryophyllaceae; genus Silene; species Silene latifolia. The sequence continues at coordinate 173,410,872 of NC_133526.1, forward strand.
CCAAACTAGCTGGCCAGGTCCTCTCTTTCTCGGGAATAGCAAGGAAAGCCTCTATCCCGGAAATGACTTCCTCATCAAGAGAATCAAAGCTCCAATCGGAGCCGCAAAACCGTCACAATTACAGGTAAAAATCAAAATCTATTAATTTCATGTAATGTATATTGCAAAATAAAAGTACAGGGAACCTACCACTCTCCAAGGGAGGATATCTCAGATAATCAAAGCCCGATCCCAAAGTCTCAGTCCGGACAAACAGGAAAGTCTTTGCCCAATTTTTATCATCTCCAGAGTCCAGGTTAGTAATTAATGGAGACATTTTCGATTTAATTCTCAAATTAAAACGACCATCAACAGGATTTTTCATATGATATATTGCCTTGATATCATTAATAGTAATTACAAGATTGTGTTTAGCACATAAATTTTCAATAGAATGGACAAGTTTCCAAACCATTGGCATAATCTGAAAAGGAGATACCTCCATAGCGCGAATGGTGTCAATCATTAAGGGAGTAAAAGGTAACTTACAGCCTGCTTTGAACGCCCATTCAAAAATACAGAACCAGCCAGGTGACACCCAGTTAGCCCTGACTGGACAAGACTCGAGAATCCATACCTCGGTTGACTCAGAATTATTTTCTTCTCCCTTAGAATCTTGTCATAGTTTGTTTTTAGTAAGTTTTCCTCAGGAAAAGAAGAATCCAGAGATTGAAGGGCGGTGAAAACAGAATCCTGGTACTTAAAAGCCACAGCACGAGCAGGAGGTTCAACTTCCATCACCTCTTCCTCCTGAACATCTATGGGTTCAGGCTCAGCAACAGCAGCAGTTTTCTGGGATGAAGGACGTCTTTTGGCTCCCATATCTTTTATTGTTTGATTTATTGTGATGAAGTTAAATTATCAAAAAAGTATAAATTAGCAGAACAAGATTGCTGAGAAATAGGGGAGAATTTCAGAAGAAAACTTAGCAAAGAAAGTGGAGGAAAATTGGTGAAGAATAATCTCGCCCTAAATACCGTATTTATAGAGGATGTACAACGGCATGGAAACCCTAGGAATTGCAAAACTGTCAGCATGACATCATTTAGCCGTTGCAGTGTTCAACGGTAAATAGGAGTCTAAGAGTCACTGAATAAATATGATTCTTCTTATTGTTTAAACCCGGTAAAGTTGACATCTCACCCCTGGCCAGATCCAGCATGGGTAAAATGTCAAGGGGCAATTGTTAGGCCCAGTTTAGCCTGATCTGACTCCAGCCTGGCCTGACCTTAATAGACTGACTGAAGTAACCCAGGACCTGACAAGTCTGACTACTATTCAAAGATATTACAGTAAGAAGGCAACTAAACCCTGGAAAAAAGGCTGGTGGTGAATACAGAGTAGCCTGGCACGACACCTAGGCAGGCTGGATTAAGAAGGAAAACAAGAAATACAATTATACCAACTATATGGCCACGTCCTATTCTCAAGGAAGACCAAGTCCAACCACAAGACTACATCACTCCCATGAATCAAGACGTGATTAAGGAGAAAAGCTAAAAACAGTTAGAGAAGAACGGGTCAAACGGATTAATAGGAAATGTGCCCTATTAATCCGTAGAATAAATTTCCGACTATTGAGAGGAACGTTGGGATTAAATACAACGTTAATATTAGTAGAACTATATATAGATGATCGAGCATTTGTAAAGGGGAGGATTCATGAGTGATCAATTAATTTATCTCTTACTATTTCCTGTATACTCAATTACATATACGAGTTTATGCTCAGCTTATTAAATAAATACAAGTGATATCTTTTATACTTAGCCCTTCTTTGCTATTTTATTCATAATATTATTCCAAACTTATAGAACTAGATACCCTGATTACTCTATAATTAAGCCGGATCCTTTCAGGAAAATCCTGCTAAAACACATATCATGTTTCTCCATGTTCGAAAATTCGTTGGTCCATTCCTTCAAACGAATCTCCAAAGTATTCATGATGAAAAATTATTTTGAAAATTTTATGTAATTTGACGAAGCAGAGACAGAAGATTTGTGTGAATAAAAGCTCCCTCGACGTTTCTATTTATACTAATTTCTGTTTCCAAAAATCCGTCAGAATAGAACACCTTGGGAACAGGCGCAGCACCTGCTGCGCCTCTTCAAAGGGACGCAGCTCATGCTGCGCCTCTTCCTCAGCTTCCCTTCTGTGATTTTCCGCGTTGGATCTTTCCTAATTCCATGACGAATAATTTCCTATTCCTACGGGTTATTATTTTGGTAAATACGTGAAGATTACCATGTTTCAAGTTTCCTAATTTCGCGGGCATGCATTTCGAGGCGACATCGACATTTTCGCCATTTTACCACACTCGCACATTTTCATTTTAGGAAATAATTTTCATTCTTATTTTAGGAAATAATTTTCGTTTTAATTCGTTTTAAATCATTTTAATTTTACATTTCTCATTTAATTCATTTATTTTAGAAAATAATTTTCGATTTACCGAATTTCAACATTTATATATTCATTTCAATTTCTTAATTTCATTTCTACATTTCTAACTTATAGATTTCTGTTTTTTTCTTTTTTTAGGGGTAACCCTCCCTACCGTCCGGTCATTTCCGGCAATTTTTTTGCATTTTTTTGCATTTTTTGCATCTTTTGAGTCATTCGTTTTGCGCTAATTGAGGCCATATGTATATACAAATGTATGTTTTGCGTGATTTCTATGTAAATTTCGGCAGCATGACGGCATAAACCGTCATCTACCAAACCTGTTCAAAGCTAACCTGCAGATACAAGCAAACGCAATCCAGCAGCAAAGGCACTCATGCCGTCATATATACACCAAACAAGGGAAATGTACTACAAACTGGGGGCTCTCTCCCCAAAAAAAAGTCCAAAAAATGTCCAAAATCAATTTCCAAATGTGCAAGTCTACAAAAGCTACACAAAACTACTGCTGATCGCCCTCCAGCTCTGCAACTCTTGCCGCAAGAACGGCAATCTCGGCGTCCCGAACCTCGAGCTCCCTCAACAAACGAGCTGTCTCCTCCCGAGACTGGGTCAACTCTCGCTCCAGCTCGTGGTCACTCGCTCCAGCTCGTGGTCACCCTGTAAACAACAACAAAATTGGCTCATGTCAATCGTTTCAAGCAAAGTTGGAAAATCAAAATTCAAAAATGGAATAGGCATAAGGTTCATACCTGACGACCTCGACCGCCGACAAGTGCCTCGACGGCAGTAGCTCGCAGCCGGTTGGCCACCCTCCACAACGCCACAAACCGAGACGGCGCAACCTGCATTTCCAAAAAGAAATTCTAAACAATTGAACAAACTCAATCAAATGTGTTCTTACACAGAAGTTATGCAAAGTTAGAGGCTCACCCTCCGAATCAGATGCTGCCAGCTGTCCAGGCCAGCATCCGTCACAGCTACGTCAAAGTCACGCAGCTCGAAGATCGTCGTCCTCCCGGTCGCGTCAGTGTACTCGAGGGTCTCGGGGTACTCTGGGGGCTCGATGCCTGCCGCCTCGACCTCCTGAAAAGTCAAATATTTCTCGTTAATCGGTGATCTTTCATCATAGTTCTCAAAAGAAAATCAAGTTAAGAAGAAGAGTAAAAAATGCTCACCACTACCGGCCAGTACGCCAACCTCCCGTTGAGGAACGCCGAGTAGTCCTCGCCAGGAAGAAGGAGGGCGTCACCACTGGCACCAGCCAAGTCCACCTCCCGCTCGGCCTCAGAGGGCTCCCTGAACATCGTCTTGGGAGGATCGACGGGAACCGTCAACACGTCCCGAGAGCACTGACGAGCCAAGCGCTCGCCCAAGTACTACACAGGACCCATCGACGTCCTCAGCAGCAGCCGGCTCGAACTCCTGGGTCGAAGGACCTCAGCCACGAAAGGAGGCGCTCCAGCGTACTCCGCCCAAGGTCTGGGCACCCACTATGATAAGATAAACAAGGATCATTCCTATGATCAATTAAAGAAATATAGAAGCAAATGAATATAAGAAAGATGCTTACGCTGTCTAGCTGAAGAGCGTTCACGTCCCGCCGGTAGACGCTGTGAGAAGAACGCTTGCTCTTCGTTCTGCACATCACCTAATTCCTCACCACGGTATAGGCCTTCTCCAGCGGCTCCGTCCTCTTGGGCGCGAGGCCCGGGAAGTAGGAGTACACCCACGCCTGCAAGGCAATATAGTTAATGACAATCTTTCGTAATTTGATAAAGAGAGGAATTGATTTCGGTCTAAAGGAGGGTTCATACCTCCAGCAGTAGTCCAGGCCTGACAGCGCCAGGAGAAGTCTCCTTCTCCATCAACTCCGGACGAACCATGGCCCTCATGAAGCGGATGAGGACCGCAAAGCCAGCAGTGACCCAGTCCCAACGCCCTAGGGAACTCATGTCAGTTTGGAAGGGAAGAAGCTTCGTCGACAGCCTCTCGCCCTTGTCTCCGAGGTAAATCGAAGACAGAAACCACCAGAGCCACAAACGAGCCCCTCCGCTCACCAGACAGGAGGAGGAGCCGTCTCCCTCCCGTCAATCGTCACCGGCGCCGAGATCTTTCCCGCAAAGTAGTCTCAAACGTAGGAGCTGGGCACCAAACCCAAGATCGTGACAGCTTCTTCGGCGACAAGTTCCAGCCGATCAATCTCCTCGCCTCGGCCGAGTCCACCCTCATAGCAGTCTCCGGCCACTCCACCTCCTCAGACCCACACGGCAGACCAGAAATCATGCCGTAGTCCTCCAGAGTGACTCCCACCTCACCAAAAGGCATGTGAAACGTGGAAGTCGTATCTCAGAATCGGTCCAAGAAAGTGCGGACCAGGCTAAGGTTAGCCCGCAGCTTCCTCTTCGCGATATCCCTCCAGGCCTGCACCAAAGGACCGAACGCTCCGTGCTCGATCATGGCCCGCTCCTCCGCCGACAGCCGCTCGTAGTGCTCCATCGCTGTCGTGTAGCCCGAGAACGACCTGATGTTCCCGGCCTCCTATTGTGATTTGAAACAAAAGCTATCTTTAGTTTTGAATGAAATTTGAAAGAGATGTGAACAAATGAATGAAAGAGGATGAGTAATGAGTAGTGAATTCCTATTTACCAAGCTCTTCACCGTCCTGTAGGACAGGTGACCCTCTGCAGCCCACAACAGGTTAATGCTCTCCGAAGTCTCAGCCCACGCAGGAGCTCCTCTCAGCTGATGACCTCCTCGTCCAACATTGGCCCGTCTCGGGGCCTCGTCCTCCTCGACAGCCTCCTCCTCGTGGACCTCGTCCTCAGCAGCCATCACCGCGGCGATGAAGGCCTGCTCTAAATCCTCCTCGACAGTAGCAATGTCTATCTCCATGGGAGCTCTCCCAGAAGTAGAAGCTACATCACCTGCAATATTAAAGCAAATTTAGGCCGCGTCACGTGACGACAAGCCTTGGTTAAGGGATTTTCTAGCCTTCGGAAGCCCTGAAATCACTCTTTCTCGCCATCTTTGGCCACATTCTCACCAACCTGATCACTCATGTGGAAATTTGGGTCAAGTAAAGCCTAATTTGAAGCCTAGTTCCGGGTTCGAGTCGAAATTTCGGCAACATTTCGTTATAACGGCAATTATGCCCTAGAAAAGTGTCCTGAAAAAGCCGTCACAAACCAAAATTCCGAGATGGTAGGAAGTTTACCCATCATTCAAGGATCCCAAATATCAAGTTTCATCATAAATGGGCAATCCTAAGGCTATTTTCGAAGCAATTTACGGTTTAGCTGTGAAACCGTCTCAAATTCACTCAAAGGCTCAAAACTCAACGAAAATTCGAGACAAATGCATGGTTATGTTCCTAATATTACCAATTATCCATTTATAATGTCAATTTGACAAGGCAAATGCATTTGGGGGAAAAGCCCCAAATTTTCGATCAATTGGGTCATAAACCCTAATTTTTTCGATCCAAAATTCGACAAATATAGACGATTAATGCAAGAATGAGACACATACCTCGATCAGTCATGATTAATGCAAGCTTTTGGATCAAACCTTGGCGGAAATGGTGAAGATTTGAGAGAGAATATGTGAAATTGTGTTTCGAAATGATAATGAACATAAGCCTCTGATTATCGCGTTTTTACGCAGAAGAAACACTTTGGGGAATAGACGCAGCAGGCGCTGCGCCTCTTCCAAGAGACGCAGCTCTTGCTGCGCCTCTTCCTTATGTTCCCTCCATACGGATTTTCAAAAATTCGTTATGAGTTCGTTATTTGTGGGCCCATCTTTGGTGCGCCTCTTCCCCGATGCTATTTTATCCTTTTGGTCCGTTTGACGATTTTCTTTCATTCCGGCCCGCATTTCCAAGCCAGCCGCAGACTATTGCATATTATTTATTTCCTCCAAGACCTTTTGCGTGTCACAATGAGCATTTATTCCTTCACAGAATTCGACACGCCTTCATTATGTTTCCCGACGAGAGTAAGCGGATACACTTTCCCTCTCATGACATGAAGAATGAATTCCCAATCATGTCTCCAGCGAGAGTAAGCGGACGTACTGTCCCTCTCAAGACATGAAGATTAACATCTACCTAAGCATATTTCTCCTCAGCAGTTCCACTTTGTGTCCCGCTACTCGCAATTATTTCTCGAAGACTACCCAAGCAGCCTTCTTTCAGCAGTTCCCTTTGTGTCCCGCTACTCACCTTATTTAGTCCTTACGCCTGATCTTCGCTCAACAGCTCCCATATACCTCCGGAAACATCTCGAGAAAGAAGTCTCAGGTATGATCTCTTCTTATGGCTGGCGAGCCTCCTTACGTAGTCTAATGGACTTTAAACGACCCTCCCCGATAGTCGACAGACTCTAAAATGTTCCCGACGACAGGTCCTTGGCTCAGACCCCTTGAGCCGCCTCGCGTCGCCATAGTCGTCAGGTTGTAATCTTCGATTGACCTGATGGCTATACTTTGACTTTCGCCTTGTCCAAGCCTCGGTCAAAGTGGGGGCTCAGAGATACCTCATTTTCGCACCTCTCGCAAACCACCCGGTGATGATTGGGCCGCATGTTTGGTACGCGGAACGATTTGTGACAATTCGTAAGATTATCGTCAAGTGATTGCTCAAATATTAATGTCTACCTCTTAGTTGTCATCTACGTGCCAATACGGTCGTTTTGACAGTAATTAGAGTACATTTGGAGTCCAGGTCTAAAACCGTCTCCACTTTCTGAGAACTGTTAAATCCCGAGTCAGAATGTTCTGGAATGTTCCGGATATTTCTATTCCATATTTCACAATCTTTATCTTTTGGTAAACAATTTCCCGTTATATTCACATAAGATATTAAGGAAAACCGAATTATTCCGTCCTACCATAACTTAAACACGGAAATCTTTCTTCCGCAGGAGGAAACCCCTTGGGAACAGACGCAGCAGGTGCTGCGCCTCTTCCAAGAGACGCAGTGACTGCTGCGCCTCTTCCCAGGTCCTTTTCTGCGTAATTTTCGTATCTTTTTCATATCTTTCCGAGATTCACTTCCAAAGAGTCTCCGAAACCCTAATTCCTTCACGTGATTAGTATAAATAGGAGCTTTCGCTCCTCATATTTCTCACGCGAGTGTCCGCCCTTCTCTTCTCCCTTTGCATTCTAGACCTTTGTTCTTACTTTTTGGCATCTACGTGCTTGAACATTCGACCACGTAAGCTCAGATCCTTCTGAGTACCAGCCTCGTTTGCATGACCGACCAATTTGACCAACTCCAAATCAATCAATTTAATTAATCTTATCGTTTTCCTCCTACGAGGGCACTTTCTTTGCATTCGCGTCGAGCATCACTAATCGATATCTTAGTCCTTCTCGTTTCGTCAACATGTAAGTCTGAGGGTGTAAATCTCTCTTTTATTTATTGTATTTTAATTATTGTATCACAATTGTAAGGTTTATGTCGAAAATACCTTTTAAAACCGATTTCTAAAACCGTCTTTAAAACCTCTTTTACGGATTTCCAGCAGATAACCGTCGAGAAAGGACGCACAAGAATCGATGCGCCTCTTCGAAGGAGCGCTTGATACTTTGTTGCGCCTCTTCGTGAGGGCCGCGATTCTCGCTTCCTTTCTTCTTCGTTCGTCCTCTGTAATTCGTCGTGTTATTTGTTTTCGTTTGTTTGTTAATTCTTCGACACAATCACATAATAATTTCACATGTATGTCATTAATCATCATCATTAGTTCGTATAATTCATTGTTAAATCCGACTTAAATCCCTTATAATCAATATTTGCGGGTTTTCATCATTAAATTCAATCCGGGTTGTAGAAATCCAATTCATCAATATTGGGTCTCTGGAATTCATCTTTGACATATTTGCATCTGTTTATTATTGTCACCATCGTATATTTGTCACTAATTCGTTGTAATTAATCAATTTTATTCACTCATGTCACTAATCAATCATTCTTTCGCATAATAATCCGTCTTAATTCCGTCTCATCCATGTTTATTGCTTTTATGACCTATCATTCACCTGTAAATAACGTATTAATCACTTTCATCCGAGTAAATAATTTAATCAATCATTAAATTCACCAACGAGTATTAACAACACGCAATTCCGGCTTCACAGCCAGAATTCAGGTCAGGAACAGATGCAGCGTCTGCTGCGCCTATTCCAAAGGACGCAGCTCTGCTGCGCCTGTTCCGGGTTGAATTCTGCTTCTGAACTCCGTTGTTGCTTGACCTAGTTTATTTAACATCCGTATAATTAATTATTAATCATATTATCACCTTCTGATCTGTTCGTTTATTCTTTTATTATTTCGTTTTCTCAAATTATCCGTTTTTAAAGGTATTTTCGACATAAATCGCTTAATCCAAAGTAATTAATGTAACTTTCATTATTGTAATTTTCCTATTGTATTTATCATATTTCTTGTATCATTTGTATGCCTTCACATATAATTGAACTTAAATCCTACTTCGACCTAATTTTTTGCTAAATTAATTGTTCACCGACTTAGTCTAATCTCACATAATAGGATTAAAACTTGGATGTTGCATTGCATGCATACAATCGACGATATATCAAGTACGAATAACTTCCCTAATCATTAGTAGAGGCCGCTATCGAGGCGGGCGGGATTAGGTGTTCGATCAAAAGAGCTTCCTAATACGTACCCTCACCCCTTACTCCAGATATCTGTGAACACCCGTGTTCATTGGCATCAACGAGAGTCATTCTAGACATAGAATGCTAAGGGTAACGATTGCTTAGTGTTCATGTCTCTACTTTGTGTCTTGACATGGCACGAGGTATTCGAACGGTTCCAATTTCCCATAAAAATTGGTGGCGACTCCATACAAAATGCAAACGCTTGTTTCTCTTCTCTCCCAAGCGCCCCCGTGGGCACCCCCTCTGTCCACAAAAACTTCTTTAGAAGTTTAACAAATAAACTTTATCTGATTTCTGCTATTTTCTTTTACAAATTTTTCAGATGAGTCTTAAAAAGTTTGTGGAAGATGGAGTCCGTATTGGCGACCTGACTAGAGTCCAGTGTCACGAGCGATATTGTCAGTATGAGGAGTACCAGAGGAGGACCCGTGCGTTTAGGGATATCGATTGAAGGTCTTGGGCCGATAGACCTCACTTACCTCTATATCGTTCCGGAGTCCGGATGGACCGCCGAATGATCAGGCGATTGGTGTCCTTTGGCATAGCACCTTCTGATGGGACCCGAGATGACAGGATTCCTTATTTGGACAGGAAGGAGAGATTCTTCCGTCAACGTCGCGTACCACGATCATTGTGGGTCCAGGTTGCAGTCAGCTATCTGGACAGTGACGTGTTGTCTTGGTGGAGACGAGTTAGTCCTAGGCCTAGTGTAGAGTTTATCGACTGGGACGACTATTCTTTTGCCTTGTACCTTTACATCAGGGCAAATCCGTAGTGTCTAGCATGCCTTAGATTGTTAGGCTATATTGCCGTAATGTCAATGACTTTCTATTTCGTAGTGGAACTCATAGATACCCTTAAGATGCGTTGTATTACGTATTTTGTAACTTATCTTGCAAGACTTTATGCTTGACATGATGAAATACTTATATTAATCGTCAAACCTCTATGTGAAAATATGAACATGTGATCTCTAAGTTCATTCGTTCAAGTGTTCTTTGTGCTTACTTAATGCCTTTAAGTTTACTTACACGTGTATTAATCGTCAGATGTCTGATAACACTCGATCAAGCAGCGCTAGCTTCAAACGATCCAGCCGCGATGGGTCAAGTGGAAGCAGTTCAAAGTCTAGCTGGAAGAGTAGCTCCAGTACCCATGACACAGCGAGCACTAAGAATTCGTTCGCCGCCGGTAAACAGGATTTCGAATACCGAAAAGCCATCATTGCCTTGGCAAAGAAGGCCATGGAAAACACCTAACAATCAGCCTCAGTATCAACCGTCAGCTTTTGACAGATTCTCCAAACACCGTCCTATGACTTATTCTGGATTAACTGACCCTAATGTGCTCAACAAGTGGTTGGATGAAATGGAAAAGTTAATCGAGTTGACTTATACTCCCGAGGAGGAGAAAGTGAATTGTGTCACCTACTACCTGAAGGGTGAGGCTAATCATTGGTGGAAATGGTTAGACCAACATTGATGGAAGACACTACTTTTGGTTGGGAAGATTTTAAGGTGACTATTGAGAATTAATATTGATCACAAGAGTTAAAGTGGCAGATGGAGGAACAGTTTATGAGGATAAGCATGGAGGGCATGACATTCCAGGATTATCACGTGATCGGGTCCGTTTCGTGTTCACAATTAAAGATGTGGTCGTTGGGTCACGGTCGAATCAAAACACAATTTATAACTTCACAAACAACTCTACAATTAGTAAAGAGGCAAGTAAAGGTCGGATCCCAAGGGACGGTTATTGAAATGAGATTTCTATTGCAACTAGTGGTGTCTAAGGGGTGTCACAAATTGGGTTGATGTAGAAGGTCACTAAACTAAAATAGCAATGAAAATAAACAAGCAAGATGAATTAAAGGGGGTGTAAACAATTGATTAAAAGCACTAGGGTGTCATGGGATCATAGGGGAATCATGGGATATGATCATACAAACATGTTCTCAAATTATAAGCAAGCAATTATTGTTGTGATGGATTGAGTTGGGTTATATCTTACAATCCTAGGAAAGTTTGGGTCCCGGAGCCGAATCGATTAGATTGTACAACACCTACAAGTCGACTTAATATTCCCTACTCAACAACATACATGGTCTAATGAGACTCGAGTTGGGTTATGTCTTACAAGTCTCATTGAAAAGATAGGTGATGGTGGTAAATGCAAGGATTCATAGGCTTAGCATTTCATCAAACATAACATGTGCATGAGTTGAGATCAAAACAAGCAAGCAAATAAAACATGAAAGCATATTAATTTAAGCATGAATCATTCCCCATGTTGGTTTCCCCTAATCACCCATTTAACCCTAGCTAAGAGACTACTCACTCATTATCATGTTGATCATGCTAGCAAGGTTGTCAATCATACCAACAATATGAAACATGATGAATAAATGAAAGTAATTAACAATAATTAAAAAGGGATTAAGAGATTATACCTACTAATGATTCCAATAATAAAGCAAAGATAAAAGAAGTACTTGAATGCTTGATTGAGAGGTTGTCAATCTCCCAATAATAACCCAAATAATCTTCAATTACCCAAAATAAAGGATGAACAAAAGAGAGATTAAGGAAATAAAACTTGTATTAGAACTTGATTAATTGTTGATTACAAAACTAAAGAGAGATTTGATTGATATTAACTACTCTAATTATTGATAAGAAGAACATGCTCTCCTAATTAGACTAATGGGGTATTTATAGTGGAAATTAGGGAGGATGCATTAGGGTTAACTAAGGGCTAAACTAGTAATTACACTTTTTAGATTGAGCAAGGAGGAGCCGGTATTTTTCGAAGGAAGGGCTTCTTTCTTCGTAGCTTGGAGAAGAGGAAATCACCCTGTGCTGGAATCTGGGCGGAATAAGGTCGGGACGGGCGGATTCTGGCGTTGGAATCCGAGCGGATTCGAGGGAATCCGGGCGGATTGTGGAGGTGGAATCCGAGCGGATTAGAGCAAAGCCTCACGGATTGTGCAGCTGTGGGACGGCCGGATTGGGGACAATCCGCACGGATTGTCACTCAGCAAGACATCTTCTTCTTTTCTTCCCTTTTCTTCATAAATTCCTTGGGGATTTCCTTGGGGACTCAAGGATCCTTTCTCAACATTGCTCTTCTACTATAATATGTACAAAGGCCTTCTAATCTTGTCTCTCCTTGATGCTTGGTCATTGAATTCGATCAATTTAGTCTCGTTTTGCCATGAAAATGCAAGATTCTTACTCCTTTCCTACCAAGGGATCAAAATCTCAAAGAATATGCAAAACAAAGAACTAAAGATAATAAATGACCCAAATATGCACTAAAATGCATGGGAACAAAGCTAATTCGGGGGCTAAATATGCGCTAATTATGGCCACATCAAATATCCCAAAACCGAACCTTTGCTCGTCCCGAGTAAAGAGGTGACAAAGACTAGGACCAATACTAACCTATCCTAATAATATAGCCGATATGAGACAATTAGCGGGTCTCACTCCGCCACTTCAACGCACAACAAGACAACCATAAGGTAGGATGCCTTCTTGCAAGGCAAGGTGGGTCTTGCCAAAATGGCGACACATCCAAACATTAAGCACACAAAATCACATAATGGATGCATCTACAAAAAGAATAGCCACTTCCTCATCAAGTGGCGGAGGCACTAAAGAGGAACAAATTTAAGAGCATGTAATCCTTCACAAATACTAGTTCAACAAATTACTAAGGCTAAGAGGATGGTACTAAATCACCTCCAAATGGTGTTAAACTAGACTACTTTCGTCCTCAATTTCCAAATGCTTTCGTCAAGAGCGATCGGATGGTGGTGGAATGATGATCCCTATGATGCTAGTAGCATATGACATGACAAGTCTCGAATTCTCTACAAAAGTAAAGGTCATGGATCGTCCCAAGCTCGACCAAGTGGCTTGACAAAAGGCTTTTTGGGAATGAAATGCTCAAATCTTTATTCACAACGGGTGGATATGACTAGTATTCAAAATTGACCTCATTTCACTTTCACATTTCAAAAATTTAAGATGGGGTTTGTCACTCTGTCTCTGGGCGATAGTCACTCTGTCTCTGGGCGGCCGAATTCACAACCGTATGGGGGCCCAATTCAATGGATCCCTCACCAAAGCACATTGAAGTGGTACGCCTCCATCAAAACAACTTAAATTTCTCAACTTTCAACATTTCATAACATTTGAGGTTTCCTTGGCATTACATTACTTCCACATGACAAAACTCCTTGAAATGAGCACTTCAAGCTTATTGATAGAAAATATTTTTGGGTTGCCTTACCACAAGGTCAAACAAGGTCACCTAGACAAGTTAACCAAGTCCATATCGCATCACGGGGTTGGATAGGTGACTCACATGCAAACCCTTGACTAGGCTTTGGGTCATGGGTCAAAAGACACTAGTATGACACTATCTAGGGTGTTTTACAACCATTCTAGTAGGCAAAGTCTTAAGTTGAACAAGTATTTGTAATGGCTTAGTTGCTCTTGTCAAAGTTCCTAAATAGGCATTTTTCAAAACATTTCTAACATGCAACTACATGCCATGATGCAACTAATATAAACATCCTAATGCAAGTGATTCTATCAACTAATATGACATATAAACTAAATGCAAGTCCTAAGTTCACATTGTTATACCGCATCAATCAAAATAAAGCCACATAGTCATTAACATAAAGAGGAAAAAGGAGATTGGAAAGATCATACCATGCGGTCTTCAATATCCTCATGTCTCGGATGTGGCGTAGTCAATCAATGTGAACAAGGATAGAACAAACACAATATATACAAAACAATATATATAAGACTACAAAAGGAAATAAACATGTTTTTGGGTTTTCAATTTTCAAATTTTTATGATTTTTGAGATTTTTCAATTTTTTTGGATTTTTGAATAAGAGTTAAATGTTAGAATTCCCATCCCCACACTAATATGGGCATTATCCTCAATGGCCAAAATGATGGAAATTATGCAAAGATGATGCATGATTTCTATACTAAATGCAATCTACACTAAGCTACACTACATGATGCATGGTTTTTGTTATGACGGAGAGGATAATTTAGATTACCTCCCATTGTATATGCATTAACTTCTCCAAACCGAGTGAGACACTATTGCTAATGTCCAAGGATGGGTGTAGTTCATGCACACACTATGCAATGCATGAAACTAATTTGTCATTTTGGATTTTGAAAATGGGAACAATAAAATGAGAACACCTCAATGGTACCGAGGTGTGAGTCCTCTATGGTGCTAGGACTACTCCAACAATGATCAAAATTAATGAAAATACAAGGTAACAAGACACAAACTTCTTTTCATTAAACATTGAAAAATAAAGAGGAGAGATGAGAAAACTTCACTTGAACTTAGGTGGGTGCCTCTTGCCCGCTCCACCTAGTGATGAAGTAGTCTTCTAGACATCGGCATCATCTCCCTCTATATCGCTATCCCAAATATCGTTTGAAGCATCACTCAAACTTGGGTCCATGAATTCGTCTTCCTCACTCTCAAGCTTCACCGTGTCACCTTCACAAGAATTGCCACTCTCCTCCTCTTGGCGACCGTTCGCCCCTTCATTAGCCTTCTCCGAGTTGGGGAAGAGCAAATCCATTTGAGCCCATGAGGGGAAAGCTCCTTCCTCACTAATCCTTCCTTTTCGAACCATCTCATGGTATTGGGGGTAGAGAGCATAGTAAGTGTCCACGGAGGTCTCGTATTGACGGTAGTGTAGATCTTGTAAGATTCCCGTGACAAAGTCGTCACGGGGGAGGATGAAGGGATTTGGATGGTTATATGGTTGGTAGGGAAAGGGGTAGGGAGGCACTTTTATCTTCTCATTTTGGGTTTGTTGTTCTTGTTGTTGTGGTGGTGGATTTTGGGGTGGTGGTGCTTGCTTTGTTTGACATGGGATGAGGTAGGAGGGCATTGGGGACAAGTTTCCTCTTCTTGGGGAGATCCGTGGTAGATCGGTCATTGGGAGATAAATCGGATCGCTTCCTTTTGTCAACCACTTTATCCGCTTATCGACCCCCTCAAGGGTTATCCAATGGTGTTGGACGAGAAGGAGATCTTCATTAATTCTCGTGCTCCCCGTAAGTGGAGTGTACTCATTGTTCTCATTGAACCTTGGGTTGAAGTGCTTTGCAAGTCTAGTTATGAGTCCTCCATTCACTATGTGCTTCATTCCATCATCGCCCCCATTTCTAAACTTTGCCCATTTCTCTAGCAAAACTAGAGGTGCATTGAAGTGATACCCATCTCTCCCTTGAATGTTGAGGTATGATTCCATAAACACAAGGTCTAATTGGTTTACGATGGCCGGATCTCGGCGGGCAAAGAGAATGCCCGAAAGAAATCGATATGTAAGCCTCAAGATCGGGTTTTGGATATGAAAAGCAAGACATTCCTTGGTAAGAATGAAATCCCGGCCCGTCATGGCCCTCCACAAAGGTGCAACACTATACTTTTTGGGTTTCGATGTTCGGGTAGGCGAAACATCAAGTCCAAACACATTTGCGAATTCTACAAGGGTCATCATCCTAGAAACATTCTCCAACCTAAACTCTATGCATATCACTTTGTTCAAGGTTGTAATCTTCAAAAAGCTCAAGAATTCAAGCACAAGGGACCGATAGGTTGGTTCATACATGCGAAAAAGGGTTGAAAGACCAAAAACCTCAAAGAGAGCTTCCACTTGGTGAAAAATCCCAAGTTTTCTCAAGGTAGCATGACATAAAAATTTAGTGGGAAGGATATTCTTACTTAGAAGCCGGTGGAAGACTAATCTCTGCACATCATTGAGGAATTCCACATTTGAGAAATCATCAAGCCTTGTGAGATCTACAATCTCTTCATGTTCCCTTCTAATGGTGTTGAGATGGGAGGTAGAAGAACTTCCCATCATCCTTGGTCTTCTTGCACTCCTAAAAGAGGATCTCCTTGGTGCCATTCTTGATTCTTTTGTTGGGTTCTTTTGATTTGTAAAAGGGTAAGGATGTTCCTTGTTGATTGAGTGTTGGAAACCCTAGGAAATTGGGGCTTTTTGATTTTGTGGGTTAGAGAGTGATTTGGATATGTATGGGAGTCATAAGGAGGTGGGTTTTATAGTGCAATTGGAAGGAGTAGTGATGTGTCACTGTATGTGTGGTGGGGTGTATTTTAATTAGGGAAAAAATCGGGTCAAAACACCGTGAGAAGACGAGCGGATTCGAGCTGAAGACGCTCGGATTCGTGTTCCTCGGGACGGGCGGATTCTGGGCAATACGCCCGGATTCTGTCACAGCGAGAATTTCCAAAATTTGACGCTTCAGAGACGGGCGTCCCGTGCATGAGACGCTCGGATTCTTTTACGATGGGACGGGCGTCTTCTTATGAAGACGGACGGATTCTTCTTCAGAGATTTTCTTTGAAATGCACAGGTAGAAAGACGGGCGTCTTTCTTCAAATCCGGCCGGATTCTATGAGACGGGGGTTTTTCCTCGTTGGACGCTCGGATTCAACCTCAGTCCAAAAATCTTCAAATTTTCAGCGCAGCTGGACGGACGGTTTCTCCTCTAGACGCCCGGATTCCAGCAAGACGGCCGGATTCCAGGGAATCCGCACGGATTCAGGCTGCGAGTTTTGACTTCTTATCCTCTCTTAGATGCGTCCCCACACTTGAGAATTTGTTCCTTCCTTCATTCAAAATTCATTAGTAACCCTCCCTTACTTACGCTCATGAAAAGAGTTCATGCTTTTATTAAAACAAATGCAATAAATACAAGTTAGAGGGTTAGTATATTTACAAGTGGTGGTTTAGGGAGGACTCCACCAAACTCTCCCTTAGATGGTCCTTTCAAGGGGGAGGAGGCCCGAGGTAGGTAGCCTCGACCTCTCCAACAAACGCTCCTTCATAGTATGGCTTCAACCTTTGACCATTTACCTTGAACTTGCTTCCATCTTCCGCCTTGAGTTCGAAATCTCCATATTTTCCAACTTCGGTTATCACATAGGGACCCATACATCTAGAGTTCAATTTTCCCGGAAAGAGTCGGTAGCGGGAATTGAATAGAAGGACTTTGTCTCCCTTGTGCAAGGCCTTTTGTCTAATTCTCTTATCATGAAGCAATTTTGTTCTTTCTTTGTAAATCTTTGCATTCTCATAGGATTGTAGTCGGAATTCCTCCAACTCTTGGATTTGAATCATCCTCCTTTGACCGCTCAATTTGAGATCAAGATTAAGTGCTCGGATTGTCCAATAAGCTTTGTACTCCAATTCGATTGGCAAATGACATGCTTTTCCATAGACAAGCTTGTAGGGGGAGGCTCCAATGGGAGTCTTATAGGCCGTCCTATAAGCCCAAAGAGCATCATCAAGCTTTGTGCTCCAATCTTTCCGAGTCTTGTTCACAACTTTTTCAAGGATTTGCTTGATCTCTCTATTTGAAATTTCCACTTGACCGCTTGTTTGAGGATGATATCCCAAGCCGGTTCGATGTTGAACACCATATTTGGTCAAAAGGGATGCAAGCTTCTTCTCATGGAAATGCGTTCCTCCATCACTAATGATCACTCTAGGAACTCCAAATCTTGGGAAAATTATCTTCTTGAAAAGCTTGGTGACCGTTTTTGCATCATCATTTGGGGTGGCAATTGCCTCCACCCACTTTGAGACATAATCTACGGCCACAAGGATGTACTTATTCCCATTGGATGTCACAAAGGGCCCTTGGTAGTCGATTCCCCAAACATCGAAGATCTCTACCTCTAGAATGCCCTTTTGTGGCATTTCGTTCCTCCAAGATATATTCCCCGTTCTTTGACAAGCATCGCAATGAATGATGAATTTTCTTGTATCTTGAAACATTGTAGGCCAATAGAAGCCCGATTGGAGAATTTTTGCAACGGTTCTCCTTGCTCCATGGTGCCCACCGTAAGGTGATGAATGACATCCTTCCAAGATTCCTTGGATTTCCCATTGAGGGATGCATCTCCGGTAGAGCCCATCACTACACTCCTTGTAGAGGTTTGGATCATCCCAAAAGTACCTCTTCACTTCGAATAGGAATCTCTTCCTTTGGTTGTGGTTCAAATTTGGAGGGAGCACTTTTCCAACAATATAATTGGCATAATCGGAAAACCATGGAGTGATGTGCCTCTCAAGTTGTGTTTGAATAGCCATCAAAATATCGTCGGGAAATGAGTCATTGATCGGGGTTTCTCCATTTTCATCATGAAACCGGATCCTTGACAAGTGATCCGCCACTACATTCTCGGCTCCTTTCTTGTCTCTTATTTCCAAGTCAAATTCTTGAAGAAGCAAAATCCATCTCAACAATCTTGGTTTTGCCTCCTTCTTTATCAAGAGATGTCGTTGAGCACGGTGATCCGAAAATACAATCACCTTGGATCCAAGCAAGTAGGAACGGAATTTATCCAAAGCATAAACAATGGCAAGAAGCTCCTTTTCGGTTGTATCATAATTCACTTGAGAGGGGTCGAGGGTCTTGCTTATGTAATAGATGGCGTGAAGAGCTCTTCCTACCCGTTGGCCAAGAACCGCTCCAACGGCGTAATTGCTAGCGTCACACATAATCTCGAAAGGTAACTCCCAATTCGGGGGTTGAATGATTGGTGCCGAGATTAATGCTTCTTTTATTCTATTAAAAGCTTCAACAGACTCGTCAGTAAATTGGAATTGGGCATCTTTAAGCAAAAGTTGAGTGAGGGGTTTTGCTATTTTTGAAAAATCTTTTATGAAACGACGATAAAAACCCGCGTGACCGAGAAAACTTCTCACCCCTCTAACATTCACTGGAGGTGGGAGTTTCTCTATCACCTCAACTTTAGCTTTATCGACCTCGATGCCCTTTTCCGAAATCAAATGGCCCAAAACAATTCCTTCATTGACCATGAAGTGACACTTTTCCCAATTTAAAACAAGGCTAACATCTTCACACTTTTGCAACACAAGAGAAAGATTATGCAAACATGAGTCAAAGTCCTTTCCATAAACACTAAAATCATCCATAAAAACTTCCATTATGGTCTCTAAGTAATCGGAGAAGACACTCATCATGCATCTTTGGAAAGTGGCGGGGGCATTACATAATCCAAAAGGCATCCTCCTATATGCAAAAGTGTCATAAGGGCATGTGAAGGTGGTCTTATGTTGGTCATCCGGGTGTATAGGGATTTGGAAGAATCCCGAATACCCGTCAAGGTAACAAAAGAATTTGTTGGAGGCTAACCTCTCAAGCATTTGGTCAATGAATGGTAAGGGGAAGTGATCTTTTCTTGTTGCGGAGTTTAATTTCCGATAGTCAATGCACATACGCCAACCGGTGATCATTCTTGTGGGTATTAATTCATTCTTTTCATTTGTCACTACCGTAGTACCTCCTTTCTTAGGTACCACTTGGACGGGGCTAACCCACAAAGAATCCGATATGGGATATATGATTCCCGCATCAAGTAATTTCATGACTTCTCCTTTGACAACTTCTTGCATGTGGGGGTTCAATCTTCTTTGGGGTTGAATGGTAGGTCTATGGTCTTCCTCTAGATGAATTCTATGCATGCAAAAGTTGGGACTTATCCCCTTAAGGTCATCTAGACTATAACCTATAGCCTTCTCATGTTGTTTCAACACATCAAGCAACTTTCCCAATTGGTCATCATCAAGTCTATCATTAACAATCACGGGTTTGGTCTTTAATTCATCAAGGTAAGCATATTTCAAATTTGGGGGAAGGGGTTTCAAAGTAGGAGTTTGTACCTTACTTTCCTCCTTTGGAGTTTCATTGAGAATTTGCTCCATCTCCATTAGACATTCCATTCTCATAGCATACTCAACTTCACTTTCATCAACCTCATCATATTCAAATCCCATGATGGGTTGATATGCTTCCACTAGAATATTATGCACTAATTCGGATTGTGCACGAGTGAGTTCCTTGTTAGCTAGAGCGGCCTCAAAGAGATCCACCTCCAACTCCCAATACATGCTCTTAGCCTCACTTGCTTCCAAGGCTTCCAATGCTTGCATGGGATCCTTGAAGTAAGGGATACTCAAGTGGTCTTCTACAAAACAATCTATGAAATCCATCTCGCAAAATATCAAACAACTTGAAAACGATTAGAGCAAACCTTGAGGAGTTTTACTTCCCCAAGGCGAAGAAAGACACAACTAATAACAATAAAAAGAAATCTAAATCAAGTAAACACCGTCCCCGGCAACGGCGCCATTTTTGATCGGGTCCGTTTCGTGTTCACAATTAAAGATGTGGTCGTTGGGTCACGGTCGAATCAAAACACAATTTATAACTTCACAAACAACTCTACAATTAGTAAAGAGGCAAGTAAAGGTCGGATCCCAAGGGACGGTTATTGAAATGAGATTTCTATTGCAACTAGTGGTGTCTAAGGGGTGTCACAAATTGGGTTGATGTAGAAGGTCACTAAACTAAAATAGCAATGAAAATAAACAAGCAAGATGAATTAAAGGGGGTGTAAACAATTGATTAAAAGCACTAGGGTGTCATGGGATCATAGGGGAATCATGGGATATGATCATACAAACATGTTCTCAAATTATAAGCAAGCAATTATTGTTGTGATGGATTGAGTTGGGTTATATCTTACAATCCTAGGAAAGTTTGGGTCCCGGAGCCGAATCAATTAGATTGTACAACACCTACAAGTCGACTTAATCTTCCCTACTCAACAACATGCATGGTCTAATGAGACTCGAGTTGGGTTATGTCTTACAAGTCTCATTGAAAAGATAGGTGATGGTGGTAAATGCAAGGATTCATAGGCTTAGCATTTCATCAAACATAACATGTGCATGAGTTGAGATCAAAACAAGCAAGCAAATAAAACATGAAAGCATATTAATTTAAGCATGAATCATTCCCCATGTTGGTTTCCCCTAATCACCCATTTAACCCTAGCTAAGAGACTACTCACTCATTATCATGTTGATCATGTTAGCAAGGTTGTCAATCATACCAACAATATGAAACATGATGAATAAATGAAAGTAATTAACAATAATTAAAAAGGGATTAAGAGATTATACCTACTAATGATTCCAATAATAAAGCAAAGATAAAAGAAGTACTTGAATGCTTGATTGAGAGGTTGTCAATCTCCCAATAATAACCCAAATAATCTTCAAATACCCAAAATAAAGGATGAACAAAAGAGAGATTAAGGAAATAAAACTTGTATTAGAACTTGATTAATTGTTGATTACAAAACTAAAGAGAGATTTGATTGATATTAACTACTCTAATTATTGATAAGAAGAACATGCTCTCCTAATTAGACTAATGAGGTATTTATAGTGGAAATTAGGGAGGATGCATTAGGGTTATCTAAGGGCTAAACTAGTAATTACACTTTTTAGATTGAGCAAGGAGGAGCCGGTATTTTTCGAAGGAAGGGCTTCTTTCTTCGTAGCTTGGAGAAGAGGAAATCACGCTGTGCTGGAATCCGGGCGGAATAAGGTCGGGACGGGCGGATTCTGGCGTTGGAATCCGAGCGGATTCGAGGGAATCCGGGCGGATTGTGGAGGTGGAATCCGAGCGGATTAGAGCAAAGCCGCACGGATTGTGCAGCTGTGGGACGGCCGGATTGGGGACAATCCGCACGGATTGTCACTCAGCAAGACATCTTCTTCTTTTCTTCCCTTTTCTTCATAAATTCCTTGGGGATTTCCTTGGGGACTCAAGGATCCTTTCTCAACATTGCTCTTCTACTATAATATGTACAAAGGCCTTCTAATCTTGTCTCTCCTTGATGCTTGGTCATTGAATTCGATCAATTTAGTCTCACTTTGCCATGAAAATGCAAGATTCTTACTCCTTTCCTACCAAGGGATCAAAATCTCAAAGAATATGCAAAACAAAGAACTAAAGATAATAAATGACCCAAATATGCACTAAAAAGAATGAGAACAAGGCTAATTCGGGGGCTAAATATGCGCTAATTATGGTCACATCATCATGACAAGTTCATGAGACTAGCCCGCTTTGCTAAGAGGATCGTCCCCTCAGAGAATGGCTTGGTGCAATTCTATATCCGCCACATGGTGGGTAGACTCCGTACCGCAATGTTGTAGCAACCTATCTCTGATATCAGCAAGGCATATCAAACCGCCTTAAGTCTGAATGCTTCGATCATGGGAGAAGACATTGAGGCTAAACAAGTGGCACGTAAGAACTTTACTCCACCCGTGTCAAAGTCTGGCTTCATTTAGAAACCCCAGTACTCTAACCCAAACTTCCATGGAGCCTTGACTCAGCAACACCCTAATTCGGGAGGTGATTTTGGTAAGGGAAAGGCACCTGCAAACGGGGGAAATTTCAACAAGCCCGGGGGAAGTTTTAACAAACCTGGAGGTGATTTCAGCAAGTGCCCAGGTTGCCCGAAGCCACGTCACCCTAACACTAAATGTGATGGTTCTCCTATCGAGTGTTGGCACTGCAAGGAAAAGGGACACCGATCTAATGTTTGCCCTAAAAAGCCATCAGCAACTCCGGTCAGGGTGCAAGGAAGGGTGTACATGATGACCGAGGTGGATCCCGGAGATCACCCAGATGTTGTTTCGGGTACGTACCTTGTTAATTATTTTAAAGCTTTAGTATTATTCGACACTGGAGCAACATTATCTCACATTGCCACGAAATTTGTCAAACGAAACCACATAAAAACTGAGGATGAAACGTACACTTCTATAACCTTGCCTAATGGTGAGAATGTTAGTTGTTCATCCTTGTTTAAAGACATCCCAATCGTTATATACAATACCACATTTCACGCCAACCTTATTCAATTTAACCTCGCGGAGTTTGACGTCATATTAGGAATGGATTGGTTATCCAAGCATCATGCCAAATTCGAATGTCGAAACCAAAAGATTATTTTGAGGAGTCCTTTTGGTGATCGTGTGTCATACCAAGGCATCCAGGTATCAGGAGGAGTTAAAATCGTGTCCGCTATGAAAATGGTGAAGATGCACCATAAAGGTTATGAAGTTTTACTGTGCAATATTACCAAGTCTGACGATGAGGTTAAACTTGAGGAAATACCTATTGCAAGAGAATATCCTGATGTTTTTCCCGATGAGTTACCCGGAGTGCCCCCTGTCCGTGATGTCAAATTCTCTATTGACCTAGTCCTTGGAACCGCTCTTATCTCTAAAGCCCCTTACTGTATGGCATCGTTATAATTGCAAGAACTAAAGAAACAGTTAGAAGAGCTAATCGAAAAAGGATTCATTCGTCCAAGTGTGTCGCCGTAGGGAGCACACCTGTGTTGTTCGTTAAAAAGAAAGATGGGAGTATGCGACTTTGTATTGACTACAGAGAGCTCAATAAAGTGACCATCAAGAATAGATACCCTCTTCCAAGGATTGACGATTTATTTGACCAGTTACGTGGAGCATGAGTGTTTTAAAAGATTGATCTTCGGTCCGGATATCATCAGATTAAAGTAAGAAGTGAAGATATCCCTAAAACCGCTTTCAGGACCCGTTATGGATATTACAAATTTGTAGTAATGCCATTTGGAGTAACCAACGCACCTGCAGTCTTCATGGACCAAATGAACCGAACTTTCCACTAATAACTTGATAAGTGTGTGGTCGTTTTCATAGACGACATATTGGTATATTCAAAAACCAATGAGGAGCATGTCGAGCACCTTCACACAATACTCGATATTCTTAGAGAGTCTCAATGGTACGCTAAACTGTCTAAGTGTGAATTTTGGTTGGAAAAAGTATCATTTCTTGGACACGTGATTTCCAAGGATGGAGTCGTGGTAGATCCCGCAAAGATTAAAGCGGTAATGGAATGGAAATCCCCAACGAATGTAACTAAGATTCGAAGCTTTTTGGGTTTGGCAGGATATTATCGTCGTTTTGTCAAAGACTTCTCTAAGATCGCCAAACCTATGACCAAGTTATTACAAAAGGAATCTAAGTATGTGTGGACAGAGGACTGTGAAAAGGCTTTCAATGAGCTTAAGAATCGCCTCACTTCCGCACCTGTCTTAGCTCTACCAGTTGATGGCGAAGGATTTGATGTATTCAGTGATGCGTCACTAAATGGGTTGGGTTGTGTACTTATGCAGAATGGTAAGGTGATCGCTTATGCGTCTCGACAGTTGAAAAATCACGAGCGTAACTACCCGACTCATGATCTTGAGTTAGCAGCCATTGTTTTTGCCTTGAAGATTTGGCGACATTATCTATATGGCATTCCTTGCAAATTCTTTACCGACTGTAAGAGCCTCAAGTATATTTTTACTCAAAAGGAGCTGAATTTACGACAAAGGAGATGGTTGGAACTCATTAAGGATTACGACTTGGAATTGTTATATCAGGAAGGAAAGGCAAATGTTGTAGCCGATGCTCAAAGCCGGAATTCATCTCATGGGCTACATGTTCTTAAGCCCTTACCCGAAGATATCAAGCGAGATTTGGTGAAACTTGATGTTGAGGTTATTCTTCATAAGGTAGATAAGTTGTTTCTGATTACCGTGGAACCCGAGTTATTTCATGAGATCCGAGCAACACAATGGGAGGATAATCTGCTTAATCATTATAAAGAATTGGTTCAACGAGGCGAGACTCAAAACATTGAGATTCACAATGATGGCAGTCTACGTTTTCAAGGGAGATGGTGTGTACCTGAAAGAGAAGAGTTAAGACGAAAAATCCTCGATGAAGCCCATCATTCGAGATATTCTGTTCACCCTGAAGCCGACAAGATGTATAAGGACCTCAAGCTACACTTTTGGTGGCAGAACATGAAACGTTACATAACCGAGTACGTTTCTAGATGCTTGATTTGTCAGAAGGTGAAAATAGAGCATCAAAGACCAGGTGGTTTGTTGCAACCACTACCGATTCCAGAAGGAAAGTGGGACTCGGTGACTATGGACTTTATTATGGGGTTACCCCGAACACCGAGCGGGAAAGATGCCATTTGGGTAATTGTTGACCGTTTCACCAAAGTAGCTCACTTTCTACCTATTAGAGAAAACTAGAGCCTGGAGGAGTTGGCCAATGCATATCAAAAGGAAATAATTCGCCTCCATGGTGTACCATTAGAAATCATTTCGGATCGCGACCCGAGATTCATGTCTAACTTTTGGAGAAAACTACAGCAACTTTTGGGCAGTAAGATACTTATGAGTTATGAGCACCGCATTTCACCCTGCCACAGATGGTCAGTCAGAGAGAACTATTCAAACCCTCGGGGATATGTTGCGAGCATGTGCTCTAGAATTCCATACCAATTGGGAGAACAATTTACCATTAGTAGAATTTTCTTACAACAATAGCTATCATTCTAGCATTGGACGAGCACCATTTGAGGCTTTATATGGGCAAAAGTGTAGAAGCCCAGTTTGTTGGGATGTGCCAGTGATAATGTTCAAGTAGGACCAACAACGATTGAGGAGCAAATAGAGCAAATAAAGATAATTAGAGAGAAATTGCAAGCGGTCCAAGATCGACAAAAGGCTTATGCTGATCCTCGTCGAAAAGCCATCGAGTTTGAGGTTGGTGATAAGGTATTCCTAAAAGTCTCACCCATGAAAGGGGTTAGACGATTTGGAGTGAAAGGGAAGCTCAGTCCAAAGTATATAGGACCATTTGAAGTGTTGGAGAGAGTGGGTCAAGTGGCTTACCGCCTAGCATTACCACCTAACCTATCTAATACCCACAATGTGTTTCACGTGTCCCAGTTGAGGAGATACCGTAGCGACCCTTCCCACATAATCGAATCAGACCAGATAGCTATAAAGCCTAACTTAAAATACTCCGAAAAGCCGATTAAAATTTTGGATCGAAAAGAGAAGACACTTCATGGTAAGGCTATTCCGTTAGTCCGAGTTCTTTGGAGGAGTCAAGCAACCGAGTCAGAAACCTGGGAAACCGACGCATCGATGCGAGAAAAATATCCCGAGCTTTTCACTTAAGGTGGACCTCAAGTTTCGAGGACGAAACTTTTTGTTAGGGAGTAAGACTGTAACACCCCATATTTTAATAATATATTTTTATATTTATTACGTTAATAATGCTATAATATTACGTAAGTAAAACACGTTTATTGGTAACCCAAAACCCGAACTTAGAATATTTTTGTTAAGTAGGACACATTGATCCTAAATTTTCACCACCCAAAAACTTTTAAGATAAAAATTTATTTTTGTTTACCGTCTAAAATTTCGAACTATTTAAAATTCTTCTCGCACATAATCCGTTTCAAAAACGCTATTTTCAAAATACGTTTTATTAAAATCGTCTCGAAAACTCGATCCGTCTTCCGCCTTGAGAATCGTCCCCACCATGAAACACTTGGCAAAATGCATGTGTCTTAATAAATGCATGAGGACAAATCTCATGCTAAAGCTATAGCCAATCAAAGTACATCCATTTATACTCCAAATCATTACTTCACTTTAAACAAAATTTGATCAAAAATTTCTCCATCTTTCTCCTCTTTGCCGTGAAACACCCTCCACTATACAAAAAAAAAAAAAAAAAAAAAAAAAAATCTTCATTCTTCATTAATTGGTAAGTTAATTACTCTTTAAGCTTAATCACACCCATTTATTCATATTATTAAATGTGATTTTTACTCACCTTTTCCCTCTTAAACTAAGTTAAATCTTCTACATTGAATTTGTTTATAAAATTTACTAATCATAAGTAAAATATTTTACCACATTAAAATTATTTTATGTAAGGAAATCTTAATATATTTTTAAGGGTGGAAAATTTACATCTTTTCTTTGTTTTGATTTTGGCCGAAAAAGAGGAAGAAGAAGGAGAAGACGGTGACAACATATACGATACTCAAGAAGCCGAATTTGACAAAGTGTACTAGCTAGTGTAAGTGAATGATGACTAACCCTTGAAAATGTTATTTGCAAAAATAATATTTTCATTCTATTGCTTGAAATTATTGCATGCATGTTATTTTAAGTGAATGTTATATGATATTATATAGAAAAATTATTACTAGCTAATTTTTTTTATATAAGATTATGAATATTATGTTTCATGTTAATTTTATGAGATCAAAGACCTTTATTTTGTTATATATGGTGATAGTAGTATGAATTACTAGATTAATAGCTTAAAAATAATTAATTATGCACTAAATGTAGTTTATTTAAGGTTTTAATTATGGATCCTTGCATGCATGTTAAAACTAATAATGGCCCAGATTATTAACTTATATAAAATGGTATTTTTGAGTTGGTAAAAATTCACTTTGAGTGTATTTGAGTTAGATCCACTAATAATGGTTTAATATCACTTAAAACCTTTAAATTTGGACTAATAAGAATTAAAATATGGGAAGATTATGAGGATAGAATTTTGGGGTCATAAAAATGATATTAGTATTCTGTAAAATTAATTATGGGTCAAAAATTTGGCAAAGTTTTGGTCAAAACCGAATTTAAATCAATAAAACCGAATTCCGGGTCATAAACGATTCACTAAAAATTTAATTTATGGATTTTTGGATCACGACTTACTCTGAAATTTTACACACTATTCAAGTATAATATTATGAGCCTAGATATCAAAAATTAGCTTTATAGGATTTATAAAACTTTAAAAATGTATTTATACTTGAAAAACGAACCCGAAATTTGAAAACCGACTTAAAAAATTTAATTTGGGATAAAATCTGGTATGGAGATCATGTATACAGTAGGTTAACCCCAAAAAAAATTTGTAAAAAGTTTGTAAAATTTGGTGGTCGTTTGGGGTTTATTTCTCAAAATAATAATTAAAACTGTCTTAAACTTTGTTAAAAATGAAACGAGGTAAAAGACTTGTTAAAATAAGCTCTCATTCTATTTTGGGATTTCAAATAATATAACTAAGTTATACTGTAAGGGGTATTCAAAAATGCTAAGTCTAACATAATTAATAAATAATAAAATTAAAACCGTATTGATTATTACGAGTTTAAAACCGACCTTTGGTCAAAATAGTCAAGTTTAGCTAACTAAGGTCAAATGGGCCTATGACCCACCAGACCTAATGGTTAAGTTTAATGGCCAAATCCCGGCATATAAATAGGGACGAAATCGACTTTAGAAAACCGTCAAAAATTAAATTATTTGCTACGTGTTGTAACAAAAACTTTTACCAAAGAAACGAAATTTATTTGACCAAGTAGAACTTGGTTATGGGAAATAATAAAATAAAAATTTGTTTTCGAAAAAAAAATGATATTTTGTATTTTGTTGGGCATTTTTATGAGGTAGTTCGGAATCTCTACGAGCGGGAAAACATGTTTATACTATTGTAAACGTATAGACATGGATGAATAGCACTTAGCTTAACCGTATAAAACCGTCCGTTGCGTGCGAAGGGTCTTTGGATGTATTGATATTGACTCGAGAGTAGGCGGGAGTGTGGCCATACATTAGGTTGGGACCTGATCAGTCTCGTACGTGTTAGGTGGATCACATCCGGGTTCCCGAAAGTCTTGATGTAGTGATAGACCTAGGGGATAACTAGCCGGGTGGTGTTTAGTCCGTGGTGCGGGTCTATCAACCCAACGCACCGGCATTCGACCCTGGAGTTTAGAGGAAGAGCTTATTATAAACGTGCTTATGTCATTACGGTAAATGGGGGTAATAATATAAGCCCCCTAGTATCGTGATGATTGGCGATATATATGTTATTATATGGATTTTGAATAAAGTAACATTATTTGGAACCCGTGTATATAATAGGTCGGTATGTCGTGATAAAGTCTTTAAAATAATTAATACGCCCTCTTGATTTTGATGTTTTCATAAATGATTAAAATTTGATTTGCTTATTTGAGTGATCGTTCATTTGATGTTGTATATTTTTAAAAATGTTGATCATCGATTCACTTACCTGTTATTTTCTTTTATATACTTGTATATTATATACTTGTATATGACTTTTAACAACAGATTATGTTAGAAGACCGACTCTTCCCGTGGACTTGGTCTTGGATTTTGAAGACGGGATTAGCTAGCCGCTTATCATATATAAATAATGTGTTGTAATTTGACTAAGTTAAGATAATGTTGAACACTTATGTAGTATTTTGAATTAGTTAACCAGACAATGACTCGGATATGTATTTTGTCTTCTGCTGTTTCCTATTTCAGACTTTATTATTAAGTCTAGAAAATCCGGGTTCTTACAAATAAAACTCCCGATGCTAGAAAGAATAAGAAGGTGAGTAATAGAGTAATTGTTATTCATTGTTATATTAAATCGTGTACTCGATTTTTTTGCATAACCCTCTAAATAACTTCATAATTTTTTTAATTGCAGAAAAAATCTAAAGTTGCAAACCCATGCACCGCTAATGAGAGCAATCATTTAAATACTGCATGTAGCGAGTTTGGTGCATTGCAATCTACTCCTACAAGACAGTTTGGTAAATCGCAATGTATCCCTACAAGGAGCCAGTTTCGTACATCGCAATGTACCCCTACGAGGAGCCAGTTTGGTGCGTCGCAATGTACCCCTACGAAGAGCCTGTTTGGTGCGTCACAATGTACCCCTACAAGGACCGAGTTTGATACGTCACAATCTACTCCTACAAGGAGCGTATTTGGTGCCTCGCAATTACGCTCACCTTATTCTACCGCTAGCAGAAGCACATTTGGTGCATCACAGCCTACTCCTCCTTTGCATGCGATGGAAGGAGATGTTAATCGATCGATATATGAGTCATCTTACGAATTTTACCGTTAGTATGTTTGTCATGTAAATTGCATATGAATGAAATTGCATTTTGCAAATTGAAGACAATCATCTACTTAATTAAATCTAATTATATTATACATATAATATACATGCCATAAGTTGACACAAAAAGATATCCGACCAAGTTTAATTTCACATACCATAAGTTTAATTACATAAACCATAAGTTTATAATTACAAATTTACATAACGATTTAAACTCGGAGCCCTAAAAGATAATCTTAAAAGTAAATAAAGCCGTGGACAATATCGCCTCTTATAATCTTCGTCGTAGAAGAGGTTCTCAGTACACACTTGGTCTTCAATACGTTCAATGGTCGGGCCTGAGTGGAACCACCAGGTATACCATCCCCTTGTTGCCTTGCTCACAGAACGTTTCCACCATCCGCACCTGGGTATTATATAACCCACCATCAAGTCCTCATTAGAACCCACTTCGTAAGCGGATGATCTCTCATCCATCCCTTTGAGGATGACCTTTCCTTTTGGATACGCAACTGAATTTGGTACATGCCTAGCCCTTTTAAGAAATCTTTCTTCCTCTAATTTTCTTATTTCTGCCTCCCAAGAACAATCCGGATTTGAAACCGCTTGTCTTTTATTTGGTGGTGAAACTTCCGCCAGTTAGGGTCGCACTTCCGCTTTCTGTACATATCCATAAGCTCTTCGAAAGATTCCAGTAAGATCAAACATGAATAGCGATTAACGAGATACATAATGTTACTCACAAGTCACTACACTATAAAGGAACATGCATATAAGGCGATAATAAATTTAATTTAATTTAACCCATGGACAATATGTAGGATTAAGAACAGACATGCATGTTTTGGGGTTTCCTTTCATATAATCACAATCATCAATCCTTTAAATCTAAACCTCAATATATGTAGAACATGCATATTTGGGGATTTTATATTTGAGGATTACATATCATATAATCAGAATAATCAATCCTTTAAACTTAAACATCAATATATGAAGAACAAGCATGCATCTTGGACTGACTAAGCAACAATAATCATTTAAACTTATACAGTGTATAAATTTAGGGCAAAATTTGTATACAAAGAACAATATTCTATCAAGTACTTCATCTTCTACTGATTAAGAACAATAATCCTTTAAGATATAACATACATACTTATTAAATTATTAAATAAACGTATATAAGTTTAAATGTGAGATCAAACCTTGTTGACGATGGTGAAGAAGTAAGCGTGATGTAGACGTTATCAGACGGTGTGTCTCTTCAACTTTTCAAACTGTCTGCGCAGTCAGTTTATATGGGAAAGTGGAAAAAGAAATGAATGGGTGCCAATTTGTTGTGTAATATTAAAATAAACGATTTCTAATTTTTTTTATTCAGTACAATATGAACATGATTATAGGATTATGCTGTAGTTTATAGACCTATGTAAATGATAAAGGCACCAAATAAAAAAAGAGATAAGATCTTAACAATATTGCGTTATTTTATTAGCTCGATACGGATATTATAATATTTCAGTATGTGATATGATGATCTAAAAACGAATGAAACTTACTTAGATAAACAAAAACATTATATATTAATACATTTTATTATTCCATAAAATGATCTAAAAACGAACGAAACTTACTTAGATAAAAACATACATTATATATTAATATATTTTATTATTCCATAAAATAAAAAACAAACAAGACTTTTCCTTATTCAATATCGTCCATTTTCAGGGACAATATTTCCGTTTTCGCCAACCAGTACTTGAGTAAATATACTTGCTCGTTTCAGCACGACCACCTTCTGTATAGTACCAACTGCCCCATGCTTTGCAAACCAGGGCAGTATTTATTCTAGTTTCCCTATCACATCTTGGCATGATGTAGGACATGATAAGGTCCTTGCAGGAACCAACTCTGAATGCCGGTGATGTCTTGTTGTATCCCTTGACCTTATACTTCTTTGGTGTATAGAGAAAGCATGGTTCCCACCACATCTTCTTTCGTTTGGTTGGGTTAACACCTTCCATTTAGGTTTTCTAGGATTTTTTGGTTAAGTTATGTTGATTGTTGGTTGAGAGAGAAAAGAATCTATGGGGACACACACACACACACACACACACACACACATATATATATAGATGAAAAATACTTGTGTCCTCCGGGAGGTCGGTACTCCTTACACTCAAAGCAATTCACAAAATGGAATATTTTAATAGCTTGAGTGTAAGGAGTACCGTCCTCCCGGAGGACACAAGAATTTTTCATATATATATATATATATATATATATATATATATATATATAGGAAATGAAGATGGTGTCTTTTCATTTTTATACTTCATATTCAATGGTCAGTTTTACATATATTGTATAGGTTCAATGTTATGTTTAATTGGTAATTAATTTGACGATGTGTGTGAAAAGCTCCGTTTACTACGTCGTCTTCACGTGGAAATGCAATTCGGTAATTTAAAGTGTATACAAACAAATTTTTATACTCCATATTCAATGGTAAGTTTTATGTATATTGTATAGGTTCAATGTTATGTTCAATTGGTAATTAATTTGAAGATGTGTGCGAAAAGCTCCGTTTACCGTGGAAATGCAATTCGGTAATTTAAAGTGTATACAAATAAATTTACATAAAATTAGTACATACGGCGTATGTTCTTAATAGACTTCTCCAATCAGTTTCTTAATGATGTAACTGCTCCCGTTATTTTGGTGACCCAACATAAATCCTTACGCAAACTTACGGCACATTTTACCGTCTTTCTCAAGTTCTGCTAGGTTTCCATCAGACGGATATAGTAACTTTAGACAACGGTGCATGACGTAAGTTGCTGAATCCCCCTCGATTGCCACTCATTTCTTCTCCTTCAGTTGCCATTTACTGCACTTGAGCGAAATGCCACCGACCAAACTTGTTGCTTGTCCAACGTCCTTTTCTGCAAAAACATATAGAAAATTTCATCTATTAACGTTGTGCTATTTATGCTTTAGTAGCACATAACATATACGAAACGTTATTAGGACATTAATAACGCTTTCTTACCACAGCTTCATGAATATTCGTGTTCTCAGCTGAATCATCGGTTGTCTTGTAAGCGCGTACTGACTTTTTACACTTGTTCACCAAATACAACATCCAGAGGCCATCAAGAAATACAGGTAAATGGAACTAGTCAATAAACATGGAAGGTTCAGGCACAAATTAAAACAAATACGAGTGAGGCACCGATAAAACCATTATGCATGCAAATTTATGCAGAAAAGGCACTTACATGGGTTGTCTCACTTAGTTTAAACCCCTTACTTATATCTTTCTTTATTAGGGTGGCCATATTCAGCATCAACTTATGACAGCCTCTACCCTTGACAACAAGATCAGCCATCTCCCTTACATACATTGAAGAAAGATGTAGTTCTAAGATTGTACATTACAAAGTTAGGTTGAATATGTCTCACACTTTATCATAAGTTTTGGACAAAGTATGTAGTGTTGAGTGTCAATCGGATCTTCCATAAATAAAGATAATTGATTACCCTTGCCAACGCCTCCATTACCTAGTAAAAAATTAATCAAATTCCGATTTAGTAAAAATTAAACAATCAGTTATGGTAATTAAGATGGAAACCTTTTTCAACAACCTCTACACCAACTGGTTCTTCTCCAAGAATAGTATGACGAACACGACTGACCGACAAATTAATTTCTCCGTCATTGAAAATTGAGTCGTTTTTGCACCTAAAAAATAACATTATGGATGATTGCAACTGTAGATACCCGTATCCGTCGATATTGGAATTTATAGAGAACCCGACAAACACCCGATGATGATAGGACACATGTATTTATTTAGTTGTCATTGTCATTATTTGGGTTCGTTTTACGATGTAGAATGAGCGTTGTCGACGGAGTATTTTAATTTAAATGATATTTAAATCAAAGTCTTTTTTTAAGGTGATTTCAATTTATTTTATTTTATTTTGAATTGAATTTATTTTCTTAAGTTTATTTTATTGAAAATAAAATAAATATCTGATTTGAAAAATCATTTTATGAGTATATTTGATTTGAAAAATCATTTATTTTAATATGTTAATCGATTTGAAAAATCGATTTTAAAAGCGAAGAAAACTCGTTTTAGACATGTGTTTTGAAGCCCGATTATAGCTCGGTTTTTGGGCCCGTTTTCTTTACGAGTTGGCACGAATCTCGAGTACACTAACCAACCTAAGCCTCTAACCATCCAACCCCAGTTCGAACCCCATAACCACGGCCCAAACCATGCCCCAAATCACCCCCAACAGCCCGCGCAAAACACGAGCAGCCCCCCTGTTTTGCAGCTCAAATCCCGAGCCCAAAACCCGCTCCAAATACCACCAAAACCCGTACCCATTAACCCTAACCCATACCCTAGTATCCTACCCATATTACCTTAGCTTAACCACCAAGAAAACCCCTCTCAAACCCTCACAAAAGCTGCTGGACAGCAGCTATGCGTGAATGAGCCCGTCTGCCTCTCCCCCTTTTTAACCTACTTTAACTCCTAATAAATACCACCCCTTCACTATACATTGATTCCTCGAAGTTCTCCATACATCCTACCATCACTCACAAGCTTTAAACCCCAGAAACAAACCCTAATTGCCTCTCAAAAACCCTCCACAAAACCGACATCCAAACTGGAACAGTTTGTGTGTCCTCTTCGAAAAACAATTCGTTCCTCCTTCAAACCTCCATCAAAACACGAGTTTCTTGTTCCTAATTAACCATACAACATCCATCTACACATTAGACAAAGATTTACGAGCCAAATTACCCTTGAGAGTACACGAATTCCCTCGAAAAACAGAGTGTTATACACTCTGTTTTCGCGGCTTTTTCCTGTCTGTCCAGTTCTGTTTGTGCTCGTTTTTCGTGCCCAATAACTCAAAACGAGCAGGGATTGCTTTAAGATCTCTGTTCTCCTCTCTTTCTAGTTTTCAAAACATCTTTTAAATTGAATTTTCATCGTGAAACGATAGAGAAATCGCTGTTTGAAAGTTGCTGTCCAGATTCGATAAAAACGTGTTGTTTGCTTTGTTTCTTCGTCGACGACGGCCTCTCGAGATAAAATCTACCATCGATTACGACCCAAGACGGTGTCAACGATACATGTAGGTTGAGGGTGCATCAAATCCTCCTCTTTCTCCCTTTTATTTCGTTTTTTATGTTTGTTTTTTTATTGTTTCGTTTTATTTCGTTTATCGTTTCTTTATCGCTTAAATTAACTATGAAACTAGTTTAGTCCGAGTATGAGTTAAAGTACCACCATGAACACCCGCGTTGACTTGAGATGGGAAAGAAACCGCTACATCAGTCGGTCGTACACCCCTGTCTCATTTACATATCCTCGTGTTCAAGGTAGGGCATTAATAAAACGATTTCTGACTTCGTTCTTCGCTTTTGACCCCTCCTTTGTTTCGTGTGATTCGACCTGCCCCTGGACCATTTACATGTTAATACGACCTCTGATTGTTAACATATGACTTATTTAGACGACATTCGATCATTTAAATAACCTAATTAGACACATTAGGGTACATCGACGTAGCTTTAAAAATCAACTAACAATTCTGTAACTTAATGAACGCATCTCTCTCTTTCACCTAATTTCTCGCTAGTATAAGAGTGCGTGACTAGCACCTTCTTATTAACACTCGACGAGTTAATTTAATTAGCGAACTTGATCTAATTTGACCCCTTAGGCCGTGTAGAACACCCGGTTTTAGGCGAAGCCTTCCGACCTCTTTTTGTCATCGATTTCTAATGTATTTTCCGCATCGCTTTGCAAATCCATCTAACCTAATGAATCTAACCTAGGAACTAGGATAGCCGTGTATGAGGTCGTGTTTGGCCGTGTCTTTTGTATCCCTTTTCTCGTTTTTTTATCTTAGTCGCATTGTTTGTATCTTGTAATCAATTTGTGTTTATCGAGTCGCGTTTTGTAACTTGTTTGTAATTAGTTCTCCTTTATCGAGTCAAACGATTTCTAAAAACCTTAGTTTTGTTTAGTTAGACGGTTGTGCCCCAATGCAAGTGAGAGCGTAGTAAATCGCATGTTGTTTAAAGCAATATGGCCCGATTTATGCTAATGCATGCTTTGGTGTGTGACCCAATGTCTAATTCGATGAGACTAAGTGAAAGCACGCATTACGAGGAGTGACTCAAGGCCGTGAGTCATGTAAGCCGTGGGCCACCCCTTTGTGCACGGTTTCCTAGGCCGAATGGCCGTGTTATGCGTCGTGTGTATAGCGTTGTATTTTAGATCGAGTTGTATCTTTAATTTA
Source organism: Silene latifolia (assembly GCF_048544455.1). Lineage (NCBI taxonomy): Eukaryota > Viridiplantae > Streptophyta > Magnoliopsida > Caryophyllales > Caryophyllaceae > Silene > Silene latifolia. The sequence continues at coordinate 173,447,131 of NC_133526.1, forward strand.
TCGTTGTGTCGGCATGAAATGCCTGGGTTGTAATAGGGTAGATCCCAACGGCTCCCCCATTCCCATCAAGCCTTGTTTGTTTGCTTTACATGTTGTTAGATAAATCAACCCACATGCTAAATTACAACTTTGATAAAGTTAGTTTAGTTGCATCTAAAACGACATAGAAATTGTTGTCACATGTTAGGGTTTTAAAACGATGTTTGCATATCATATATCGTAGTAGCTATGACCTTGTTTGAAATCCGACACTTGACTTAGTAGAGGCCGTTATTGACGGGCGGGGTTAGGTGTCCTTATGGGATTCCTAACACGTACCCTCACCCCTTACTCAAGATCTATGGTTTGTGGATCCGTCTAAATACCATTGGATTACGAGAGTCATTCAAATCGAGTGATATAGGGTACAAGTCTTTATCTTTAATCACTCGTAGTCGATTGGCTTTATGCTTTTCGATGAAAGGTGTAAAGTTGACTTGAACGGTTCCAAGTTCCCAAAAAACTTGGTGGCGACTCTAATTTGTCTTAATTCGATTCGAAAGAACCTCGAGTCGATTATGCCTAGTGTGGATCCCGGACGCAGTTCCGAGGGCCTTGTCCACGATTTGGCGACTCCATTTGGGAAAAGAGGACTAGTTACACTTTGTTTCTAGGGTCTTTTCCTCCGAGGTGAAACTTGAAAAGAAAGTATTGGAAAGTAAAACATTACTCATAGTGCTACGATTCATGCATAAACCCTTAAGGATTTTCCCGGGCCGTCCCAGCGTTTCTTTGTGATGCGTGGGGGGCGACGTCCCACTATGCCAGGAACTCGCACATTGCTTGCTTCCGCTCCGCCTCGCGTGGTTCTTGATGGTGGGGATGCTCTTCTAGGTACTCTACCTAAAGGCCCTTGCTCTATAAGACCGCAAAAGGATGGAGGGCATAAACCTTCTTGTAGAAGACTTGCCGAGACTTAGAGATGTCTAAGAGCATACATCCTTATAACATGAGAATGACAATGTGCAAGGTGTTTTCCCGAGTCTTTTCAAAATTTTCCATGTCAATTTCAAAACCGAACTTTTGAACAACTTACTTTCAAATAGCGTGATTTTCAAAACGCGGAATGATGCCCAAATAGGACTAGAATTTTCGGCCAAAATAAGCTTTTATAGCCGGCATGCTGCCCATTTCAAATCTCATTTTCAAATCGATCCTTCGTTTTTTTCAAATTCAATCCAAAATATTTCTTGAACCTTAACCAAGCATGAAATGCGTCGAGTCGTGTCCGGGTCATGGCCGTGTTAGGCCAGGCATTTTTTCATTCCAAGAGTCTAGAACACGACCCTGTTGGGTCACCCAAGCTCACCTCTTGGGCTTTGAGTCATGTTGGTCCACCTTTTTGTCTAGGATAGTCCACAGAAACGTCCAAGCTAGGCCCTTTAGGACGTTTCACTCGAACCTAAGGACTATGTTGGTCCAATCACGGGTTTAGTCACACCGAGTCCAGTTTAGAATCGAGCTATGACAGCTTGAGTCATGTCGTCTTGTCGAGTCTAAATTGAATCAAGGTCTAAATCCAACCGTGAGTCGAACCTTTTGGTTAGTCAGTCTCGAGTCGAGTCTTTGCTTGAGTCGAGTTGGTGTCGTGTCCTTAAGTGTGCAGGGGCTCTTACATTTGAATATTGACTCGGTTCGGGGTTTTCTTGTAGAAAGGCCGCCAAAAACCCGACTTCAAGCAATGGAAGATGCTGTTAACAAACTCATTGAGGCCGTGAATCTCATGATGACCAGAATGGATGCAATCGAATCCAAGCTGGGTGAAGATTCCTCTTCATCTACCCCATCTCTGACTGATCTGGAGAAACGGTTCAAATTCATTGAAGACCGTCTGAAACTCTTCCAGGGGAAGAACATCCACTACGAAAATGCTAGGGCCTATGCCCCAGTTCAGGATAAGTTGCCCACAAACATGGTACTCACTGATATCCCAAAGTTTAAGGGCACATAAGATCCAGTCCACCATGTTAAGACCTATAAGGGGTACTTAGCACTGAAGGGAGTACCTGCTGACATGCTCTCTGAAATTTTCGCTCAATCTCTGGATGAACACCCGAAGGCGTGGTTCTACAATCTGGACCTTAAGAACTTCCCCACTTTCGAAGATATTACGGTGGAGTTCTGCAAGCACTATGCTAATAATGTCGAGATTCAAACCAACATAAGAACATTGGAGGTGATGACACAGAAAGAAAAAGAAGGCTTTACTGAATTCCTTGCAAGATGGCGCGCTGAAAGCGTGAAATTAGCCAAGAAGCCTGACGAAGTTGAAATGGTGGATAAGTTCGTAAAGAACCTACGACCTATTTACCGCAATGCTCTGAAATACCAGAATTTTGGCTCTTTCAAAAAATTGATAAGAATCGGGATAAAGGTAGAAGATGATGTCATAAGGGCAGAGGCTGAAAAGCCGAAAGGGTACCAAGGGGCCTCATCATCTAAGGGCAAGGCCCCAGCAACGACCCATATTGACGAAGCCATCAATCTCTTAGAAGGGCAATCGAAGAAGTCGCAGCGCCAAACACCTAGGGCATTCACCGATATCGGATGCACTTATACATACGCTCTCCAAAGGCTCAAAGCCCAAGGAAAGCTGAAGCCTATTGGTCCAACTCCGGACCCTCCCGCTGATCAACAAGGTAAATGGTATAAACCAAATGCCTATTGTGCCTTTCATCAAGGGAAAGGCCATGATACTGAAAGGTGCTATCGACTGAAGCACGAAATCCAAGACATGATTGAGAATGGAACACTCCCAATCCCAGCTGTCAAACCCAATAACATCACTAATCCATTTGGCGATCACGCCAACGTTGTTTCTATCGAAGACAATGTCGATTACTCCCATCTTATCCGCCCATGTCACTTGAAAGGGGTGTTTATCGGGAAAATATTTTTGGATTGCTCTGAATTCTTGCCAAACCCGAAGAATGAAATTCAAGTCGGGAGTCTTGCTCTAGAATGTACTCCTCTTATTAACGAAGTTAATAAAAGACAATTCGATTCATCAACCTTCATCACTGGCGTAGATCCTCAGAGGACTATGTTGGAATGGAGGCAGACCATCAAAGGGATCAAGGATCAGAGCCGAGCATCTAAGCTGACAGCTGAACAAGAGAAAGCTCAAGACCAGATTTGAAAATTATGAGCCGGGATCTGTTTTCTTATCTTAGTCGAGTCGAGTCTAGGACTTTCTTTTCTTGAAGTTGAGTCGTTTGTTCCGCGATGACCTAGGGTGTGTCCTAGGAATCGTTCCTTCGAGTCTGTTAAGCATTTCTCATTCCAATAAAAAAGTTGCAGTTTCGTTTACAAATATGTCTTGTTTCCAATCCTCAATCATTCCGAAACATGATAAAACGCACAACACACTCAAAGGAATCCCTGGGGTAGAAATATGTCCCGTTTCAAAACGTAAGGTACAATAGGATTCCGTGTTTGATTCCTTTACCTATTCCATGTCTGGCGGTAGAAAACCTCCATCAAAACCAATGCTTAACACAAGCATTTAGATGATTCTATGATGAACCCGGACTAGCTCCTGGCTTCCCTATCGATGATGGAAGGCAAGCCCATCCCCAACAAAATCATCCCATCTCGAAGAGAGAAGATATCAACCCGTTCTAACAAGGAATTGTTAGCTCTTACCCAAATTAGTTGGCGAAGCCCAGTTTTCAAGGTGTATCCATTTATGACTAAGAGAATGAATAGAAGATCATTTTCAAAGGGAGAAAAAAGATGAAAAAGAATGAAAAAAATGAGAAAAAGAGAAAAATTGGAAAAATGAAAAAAAAATGAAAAAAAAGAAAAATGAAAAAAAGATGAAAAAAGAAGAAAAAAGAAAAAAAGATATAGATGTTATTGCGGAATGATTTTTGGTTGAATGTCGAAGCTAGAATTCAAGTCAAGTACCCATAGTTGAGGTTCATTGGGCGAAGCCCAAAAGCTTAAGTAGTAACCTCTTTACCCATAAGTCCTTCCTGAGACAGTTACAAGGGGATAGCCGGGAATTTTGAGAATCATTCCGCTTGTGTTGTTATACCTAGCCTTTAGGATCTAGACATGGAAATTTGAACCCACGTCATTTTCCAACCCATTTGCACTCGGGTTTCATCAAACCCGAGACACCATTTCCAACCACATCAGAAGCCATAGCCCTTGGCCTTAGCACCACAAAACGAACCTTCAGAATGATGGTTTACCTTGCGAACCTATTTTTACCAAGCTCCACATCCCAAAGAACCACAACCTTTTGTACCAACCCTAGACACGGGATTTAACGGTACTTTACAGGCTAGAATGGGATATGATATGATACCTTAGGTGAAACCTTCGAGTGTGTACACACAATCAAAATGCCAATTTAATGCACCTTGATCGAACTACGTCGGATTTGATTTCGCTCCACGCGAATACGTAGGCAGTCCTTCAGAATAAGGGATTCAATCCACCCATCATCCAAGTTGCCATCTTGTCGGTTTCTTACGGGTCTTAACCAAGTCCAAATGAAGCCACCTTTGTTTGAGTCAGTCTTAGCACTCGATGTAGGCTAGGATGGGGATATAGGTTCGGATGAATAGTATCAAGTCTCAGAATGAGCTTTATCTAACGGTTTAGGCAAAGATGCTGAGTCACATAGATGTGGGTTTGTGTTGGGAACATAAAATATGAAAAACCCGCTGAAAAGAAAGAAGGCGTGGAAGAAAAAATAGTACAAGCCCGCTGAAAAGAAAGAAGGCGGTGGCAAGAAATGATGAAACTCGCTGAAAAGAAAGGAGGCGAGGAGAAGAGTGACAGAATGTTCCCAACAAAAGTCATGTGTGATGTCTAAGTGTTCTCGTAAAATCAGTCTGTGTTTAGTGTCTGGGCGAAGCCAACGTTGTTGCTCCGTGAGTTTAATCCACCCTGTCAATGCCAAGTGATCTTGATTCCCATGTGCCCTCGGGAGCACGCCCATGCCATACGATATCTCCGTCCCAAGTTCGACGACCTTGTGATTCCCATTTGCCATCTTTTGGCGCCGGAACGGCCAATTTACATTTCTACCCCCAACAAGTCAATAATTGAATTAAAACCCGCGCACACTTACGGTTTTATTTTCTTTTTTGTTTTACGGTAGCGGGCTACGCCCACGTTGTTTACGAGTCATACGGAGTGTCTAAGTCGTATTTCATGCTCACCCATCAAGGTTCGATTTCAAAAAAAATTCAAAATTTCAAAATTTCAAAAACTTTTTGCGAATTGTGGATAGATGATCCAAGTAGTGGAATCCTTGTGGGTCGATAATCCAATCCTTCGAAATTCAAAAATTCAAAATTCAATTTTTGAAGGGCCGATGGCCCAATATTCTAAATGATGACAAATTCGAAATTCGGGTCGATGACCCAATCATTCAACATTTTCAAATTCAATTTTCGGGTCGATGACCCAATCATTCAAAATTTTCAAATTCAATTTTCGGGTCGATGACCCAGTATTTCAAATGATCCAATTTCAAGATCGATGATCCAAATGTGCTTATGTGATGATTATTGCTAGTACGTTTTTGTGTTTCAAATATAGCAGGACATGCTTCAACTGGGGGCTCTAAAGTCTTCGACTTTAGAGCCATTGCAAACAGGGGGCTCTGAAGCCGTTGGCTTCAGAGACCATTATCAAGATGAAATGGATGACATCCACTCAGAATTCAATTCAATACAAGAGTATGAAAGGGAAGAATTCCGTAGCTGAAAGCAAATGATGAAAGCGGCGGCAACCTCATTGGAAAGTCCCGTCCCATGTAGGCACCTGCCAGCAGATGATAAGCTTTGGGCAAGTGTCAACAGATGATGAATTTAGGACAGGAGCCAGCAAATGATAAGCTTTGGGCAAGTGTCACCAGATGATGAACTTCGAACAGGTGCCAGCAGATGATAAACTTTGGGCATGTGTCAGCAGTTGCCGAACTACGACGCGGGTTTGATTCCGTCAGAAACGGATACGTAGGCGCCCTAGGATAAGGCTCAACCCACCATATATGCAATTTTATGGGTCGATGACCAACGATGATAATTTGACACAACAGAAGCAAGAGTTAATCCCCGACGAAGTTTCAGGTATGATCTCTTCTTATGGCTGGCGAGCTTATATACGCAAGTCTAATGGACTATAAACGACCCGCGGAATCCTCGGGTCGAAAGGGACCTGGGGTATACTTTGACTTTCGCCTTGTCCAAGCCTCAGTCAAAGTGGGGGCTCTGTAGATACCCGTATCCGTCGATATTGGAATTTATAGAGAACCCGACAAACACCCGATGATGATAGGACACATGTATTTATTTAGTTGTCATTGTCATTATTTGGGTTCGTTTTACGATGTAGAATGAGCGTTGTCGACGGAGTATTTTAATTTAAATGATATTTAAATCAAAGTCTTTTTTTAAGGTGATTTCAATTTATTTTATTTTATTTTGAATTGAATTTATTTTCTTAAGTTTATTTTATTGAAAATAAAATAAATATTTGATTTGAAAAATCATTTTATGAGTATATTTGATTTGAAAAATCATTTATTTTAATATGTTAATCGATTTGAAAAATCGATTTTAAAAGCGAAGAAAACTCGTTTTAGACATGTGTTTTGAAGCCCGATTATAGCTCGGTTTTTGGGCCCGTTTTCTTTACGAGTTGGCACGAATCTCGAGTACACTAACCAACCTAAGCCTCTAACCATCCAACCCCAGTTCGAACCCCATAACCACGGCCCAAACCATGCCCCAAATCACCCCCAACAGCCCGCACAAAACACGAGCAGCCCCCCTGTTTTGCAGCTCAAATCCCGAGCCCAAAACCCGCTCCAAATACCACCAAAACCCATACCCATTAACCCTAACCCATACCCTAGTATCCTACCCATATTACCTTAGCTTAACCACCAAGAAAACCCCTCTCAAACCCTCACAAAAGCTGCTGGACAGCAGCTATGCGTGAATGAGCCCGTCTGCCTCTCCCCCCTTTTAACCTACTTTAACTCCTTATAAATACCACCCCTTCACCATACATTGATTCCTCAAAGTTCTCCATACATCCTACCATCACTCACAAGCTTTAAACCCCAGAAACAAACCCTAATTGCCTCTCAAAAACCCTCCACAAAACCGACATCCAAACTGGAACAGTTTGTGTATCCTCTTCGAAAAACAATTCGTTCCTCCTTCAAACCTCCATTAAAACACGAGTTTCTTGTTCCTAATTAACCATACAACATCCATCTACACATTAGACAAAGATTTACGAGCCAAATTACCCTTGGAGTACACGAATTCCCTCGAAAAACAGAGTGTTATACACTCTGTTTTCGCGGCTTTTTCCTGTCTGTCCAGTTCTGTTTGTGCTCATTTTTCGTGCCCAATAACTCAAAACGAGCAGGGGTTTCTTTAAGATCTCTGTTCTCCTCTCTTTCTAGTTTTCAAAACATCTTTTAAATTGAATTTTCATCGTGAAACGAGAGAGAAATCGCTGTTTGAAAGTTGCTGTCCAGATTCGATAAAAACGTGTTGTTTGCTTTGTTTCTTCGTCGACGACGGCCTCTCGAGATAAAATCTACCATCGATTACGACCCAAGACGGTGTCAACGATACATGTAGGTTGAGGGTGCATCAAATCCTCCTCTTTCTCCCTTTTATTTCGTTTTTTATGTTTGTTTTTTTATTGTTTCGTTTTATTTCGTTTATCGTTTCTTTATCACTTAAATTAACTATGAAACTAGTTTAGTCCGAGTATGAGTTAAAGTACCACCATGAACACCCGCGTTGACTTGAGATGGGAAAGAAACCGCTACATCAGTCGGTCGTACACCCCTGTCTCATTTACATATCCTCGTGTTCAAGGTAGGGCATTAATAAAACGATTTCTGACTTCGTTCTTCGCTTTTGACCCCTCCTTTGTTTCGTGTGATTCGACCTACCCCTGGACCATTTACATGTTAATACGACCTCTGATTGTTAACATATGACTTATTTAGACGACATTCGATCATTTAAATAACCTAATTAGACACATTAGGGTACATCGACGTAGCTTTAAAAATCAACTAACAATTCCGTAACTTAATGAACGCATCTATCTCTTTCACCTAATTTCTCGCTAGTATAAGAGTGCGTGACTAGCACCTTCTTATTAACACTCGACGAGTTAATTTAATTAGCGAACTTGACCTAATTTGACCCCTTAGGCCGTGTAGAACACCCGGTTTTAGGCGAAGCTTTCCGACCTCTTTTTGTCATCGATTTCTAATGTATTTTCCGCATCGCTTTGCAAATCCATCTAACCTAATGAATCTAACCTAGGAACTAGGATAGCCGTGTATGAGGTCGTGTTTGGCCGTGTCTTTTGTATCCCTTTTCTCGTTTTTTTATCTTAGTCTCATTGTTTGTATCTTGTAATCAATTTGTGTTTATCGAGTCGCGTTTTGTAACTTGTTTGTAATTAGTTCTCCTTTATCGAGTCAAACGATTTCTAAAAACCTTAGTTTTGTTTAGTTAGACGGTTGTGCCCCAATGCAAGTGAGAGCGTAGTAAATCGCATGTTGTTTAAAGCAACATGGCCCGATTTATGCTAATGCATGCTTTGGTGTGTGTCCCAATGTCTAATTCGATGAGACTAAGTGAAAGCACGCATTACGAGGAGTGACCCAAGGCCGTGAGTCATGTAAGCCGTGGGCCACCCCTTTGTGCACGGTTTCCTAGGCCGAATGGCCGTGTTATGCGTCGTGTGTATAGCGTTGTATTTTAGATCGAGTTGTATCTTTAATTTATCGTTGTGTCGGCATGAAATGCCTGGGTTGTAATAGGGTAGATCCCAATGGCTCCCCCATTCCCATCAAGCCTTGTTTGTTTGCTTTACATGTTGTTAGATAAATCAACCCACATGCTAAATTACAACTTTGACAAAGTTAGTTTAGTTGCATCTAAAACGACATAGAAATTGTTGTCACATGTTAGGGTTTTAAAACGATGTTTGCATATCATATATCGTAGTAGCTATGACCTTGTTTGAAATCCGACACTTGACTTAGTAGAGGCCGTTATTGACGGGCGGGGTTAGGTGTCCTTATGGGCTTCCTAACACGTACCCTCACCCCTTACTCAAGATCTATGGTTTGTGGATCCGTCTAAATACCATTGGATTACGAGAGTCATTCAAATCGAGTGATATAGGGTACAAGTCTTTATCTTTAATCACTCGTAGTCGATTGGCTTTATGCTTTTCGATGAAAGGTGTAAAGTTGACTTGAACGGTTCCAAGTTCCCAAAAAACTTGGTGGCGACTCTAATTTGTCTTAATTCGATTCGAAAGAACCTCGAGTCGATTATGCCTAGTGTGGATCCCGCGGACGCAGTTCCCGAGGGCCTTGTCCACAGCAACGTACACAAAGTGTAGAAATACGAAAGCAATTACAGAATCCTAACAATGCCCATGCACTAAACCCATATGCACCTTTGGCAGGATGTAGAACTATATGGCGTAGAAGTTTGTCAACCCTTTCATTGATAAATGTATTTAGGTCTCTATCGTCAACACTACAATTATTTGTTTCCTTATCTGTAACCTTTTTAACTCGCTTACGTCCTACCGTTGCCGGCTTTACCCTCAGCTTCTTCAAATCCTCATCAGCAGCCATTTCCTTAGTCACCGAGCACCCTTTACCTTCAAGCCACTTTGGTCTACGATAGCGTGGACCTATTGGGTATGGTTGCCCATATACGACATCCCGAACAATATCAGACCTTCCAAACTGATCCTCTGAATCACCTACCCTATCAGCAGCTATTCCCTTTTGAATATCATAGTGTTGCCATGCACTCAACCTTGGCTCATCAACATTCCACCTAAGGCCCTTACCCTCAAAGTTCAACCTATCAAGATAGATAATCTGCAAGTACAACACGTGACAGAGACAATGCACAATTATGAAGTATAACTTTCAGGCAAAATTAACAACCATATCTGAAACAATTCACATATAATGAGGAATCACTTACCATCAAGACTAATGCACAACCTGAAATACCATCACAAGTACCTTCACCAGTATATTTCACCATCCACTGTAAAATGAACTTAGACCAATTCCATTTCCAACTTTCAGAAACATAATCGTAAATAACCGCTCGTAGCAGCTCTGGACTGGCGTAGTTGCTCTTCATAGTACAGAGAAGGACACCTAATATATAAAAAATGAAATGTCGCAAGAAAAGTACTCTACTTTTGACCTCAGATATACATGCATTGTAGATGAAGTTGTAGGAGACACCACCATAACATTCATAGCGTTTCTTCAATTCCTTAAACTCTACACGCCTTGAAGACGTTTCTTCAAAGTCAAAGGCGTCATCACCATATGGTAAACCAAGCACCCACCCAATCATTTCCTCATCAACTTTAACAATATAATCATCCCGAATTTTCAGTTCACAGGATCTAAGGTTCCACCTACGACTCAACCAGGACAGTAAAAAACGGTCTAGTGACTTGTTTATTTTGAGGTCAAGGATCGTCTGAAAAATGGACTGCTTTACCCACTAGATTTGATTACTGTTTAAGTTGACAATGAGCTCCATTACTTTACAAGGATAAATGCGCATTAGAGGATACTGAAATTAAAGAAAAAAAATTTGGGGGTTTTATCGAACAAATTGGAAATAAGTAAATAGAGAACACAAAAATAATACGGAGTACTAATTAAAATTTAAATATTACCTTTCTCGGCCCAGACATTTTTGTCAAGCTTCCTTGGCCTTCCACGCTTTCTGGGTTTATCGTACTTCTATTATTTGAATTGGTGTCCTTCAAAAGAACTAGTGAGATTAATTTTAGTACATCTCCTGCAATTAATTAGCACAAGGAGTTACATGAGTATGAAATTAATTTAAAGACATACAGATTTAGTTTCGTCTCCGGATTTTGATTCCTCCTCTTCATATTCGCCATCAGATTCCTCGTCGTTGTCAAGCTGCATCGTGAATACGATTGTTCAATTAAATCTAAAAATATTGAGTAATTAACAAATGTAAAAGTGTAAAGAAAGTATGGAAATACGTTATCGTTGACGTCTTCAGCTGCTTTGGTCGAACATGTTACTTGGTCTTCTACTCCTTTGTCACCCATGTCTATTCCTTTATTGATATCTTCACAACAATCTAGAACATTTCCCCAATATTCTCTACCTACATCCATTATTTTTTACTTGGAGTGAAGTTAAATTTTTTAATTTTTCGCGAAATAGGGTTTTGAATTCTGGATTTGGGGGTGTTTTATTTCTATTTTTCATTTCGGCGCCTGAATGAATGTTTCCCCTATTTATTTTCCCTTTAATTTTTTAACCATTTTTTTCACTTATACCCTTGAACTATTGCAACTATAGAGGGATGGATTTAGTGAAATTGAGGGGCATTATTGTCAACGAAACTTTGTATAATATATTCTTTTCTACTAAGTACTTTTGTAATTGCTAAAAATGTTTAACCATATTACTTTGGACATTGTCTGGTACTAATCATAAGGATTACGGAGACAGGAATCATATTACCGGCTCAAGGGATTACCTACACTACTTTGGACAATGTCCGGAACCAATCTGCATAGGGATTACCTACACTAGAATCATATTAAACGAAGAAACTGGCTCAAGGGTGGCACATTGTAGTAATCATTGATATGTGATGTTACAACTTACAATCCTCAAATATGAAGCACTATGGTGTATGGGGTTGACATATACACTCTTTTGGACAACGTCCGGTACCAACCTGCGTAGGGATTACCTACACGGGAATCATATTAAACGAAGAAACCGGCTCAAGGGTGGCAACATTATAGTAATCATCTATATGTGATGTTACAATCCTCAAATATGAAGCACTATGGAGTATGGGGTTGACATATACACTACTTTGGACAACGTCCGGTACCAACCCACATAGCGATTACCTACACGGGAATCATATTAAACGAAGAAACCGGCTCATGGGTGGCAACATTGTAGTAATCATCTATATGTGATGTTACAATCCTCAAATTATGTTGAGCTTATTTATAAATCATTATTTTGTATAATTTATTTTAATATAATTAAAAATAGTTATTTTAACCATAGAAACTCTAGAAACCCTAGTAAACGAACATATTTATCGTCAGAACAATTTAATAGTTCTATATAATGTAACTTTGTTCCTTTTCCTATTAAATAGTTACATAACCCACACTTTATTATCAACTCCTCATATCTACCCCAATATTAAATCCAAATTAAATATGTTATCAGCTACCTTCCCAAAATGATGTTCAATCTCGACAGTGACGAATGTCCAGTACTCCAGATAGACATAATGGATGAAGATAGGAAGTCATTTAAGGAAAATCATGTAGAGGAGCAAAAATATGCAATGGAATGGTTATTTAAACGTACCCACACACTTGAAGAAGATGGTGTAAGGAGAAATCAAAGTCGTAACATAATTCTCAATCTGGAAGAGATTGTGAGAGAAGGAATCTTTGATAAGTTACCGGTGGGAGATAAGAAGAATATGGCCGAGGTTTGCAAATCCTGGGCAAAATGGTTCCTCATTGGAACAAATGGTCCTAAGCTTGACAGAGTTTATGATCAAACTCTGACTTATAAACTCCGGCTAGGAACACAAGTTGTTAATCGAGGTGATTTATATGTTAAGAGATACTGCCTCTGTCATTATATGAACGGAGAAAACAGCAAAAGATCCTACCATCTTCATCAAAGAGTACAATTACTGTATTGTTTGAGTAATACATTAATTATGTTGGAGGACATGCATATTATGTGAACCTATCTAATATCTCTTTCTTATCTTGTTGTTAATTTGTTTTGCAGATTTTCTGGGTTGATGTAGAAGTCCCTTATCTTGAAGCAATATGATCGTTTTATTGTCTTCTTTTGTATTTGAAAATCATTATTTATTGTTGACATTATCGTTTATGCAATTTGAATATCGTTTTATTTTGTGTTCCATTATCGAATTATATAAATTTGAATTCATTATGTATTGTTGACATTATCGTTTATGCAAGATGAATATCATTGTATTTTGTGTTCCATTATCGAATTATATAAATTTGACTGAAGTTCACAAGTACAATTTTTATATTATATTTAAAATTGAAGAAATAATCAAACAAGTCATCAAACTTCAAATATTACAATATCGTTTCGATGTTAATATCTACCTTCAGTATCGTATAGTACATAATTTTTAAATTTCATAATTTTTTTTATCAAAAAATTAAATAACTTAAAAGATATCAATTGCCCAATTGAAAAAGACTTTGAGTAATCAACAGACATCTTCATAGATACTCTGTCAAACATTGCACAATTATCCATATCAAACGTTATATTTTAGTCTCACAACGTTTTCTCTAATAACAGGTATTCATTTATTATAATTAAAAAAAAAAACTTTGAGTAATCAATAGACATCTTCATAGATACTCTGTCAAACATTGCACAATTATCCATATCAAACGTTATATTTTAGTCCCACAACGTTTTCTCTAATAACAGGTATTCATTTATTATAATTAAAAACTAAAAAGTAATTACTTTTAAACGGTTCATATTAATCTCACTTCCCCGTACACGTTAACCCTGATTGGTCAACAAAAAGATAACTTCTGAAAAGTTTTAACACGCGCCGTCCATATCAGTAGCCTCATTGGTTTACCATTTCCACCAATCCACATTTCCCATTTTACTCCTTAATCATTTTAAATTTATTTTTATTACCAAAAAAAATCAGACAAGTTAACCTAAAACATGGCGGATGAAGAATGTCCATGCGAACGATGCCTCCTTCAGAAGTTTGAAGAAGATAAAAGGAGAGAAAAGGCCTTAAGACAAGAACCATGGTATTTGGAAGTGAAAAAGAGAAAAGTGGAACATCGTTAACGGCTGGAGAAAGATTATTTGGATTTCATTAGAAATCCCCCAGAAAAAATAAGTCTCGACGGTACGGAGAAGAGGTCATCTGCTTACCAAGTCGGTTCTTTTGAGGACTTGATGGTAGGGTATATATTATCCCGGTGCGGATGGAATGCAATTGCCATGAGCAAAACAACCAGAGTATGGCATCAATGGTGGTTTTGATCCGCGTGGGTAATGGAGGAGATGGAGGAAAAGACTAGAGAAGAATTGGACTTCTACGGCGTATATGATGGAAAATTATATTGTCCATGAAGTGGTCTATTAAGTCCTTAATATTTTGGGATTTCATAATTTTGTTATTATAAGTCTTCAAAATTTAACTACGTTAATGTTGTTTATGTAATATTGAGTTTCTAACGTTGTTAATTTTTTATGGAATTGAATCATATGTTTAATGCAAAACAGTAGGAACTAGTGAATTCTAATATCTAATGGTTTTTAAATGTAGATACATGTAAAACGTAAACTTCTACAATAAAAATGTCTTTGAAATGAATTTATAGTAAACCCTAACGATGCTTACAATTTATTGATTATACCTCTAAAATGTAAACTTCTACAAATATATTGGTTTGTGAAATTAATTTAAAACTCCATTAATGAAAGTTATGCATGCAAAATAGAAGTACAACAATTGCGAAAGATAATGCTCCCCCCCCCCCTCTCTCCCCCAATTCTAAATGGATATTAAATATAACTAAATTAACATTAATCCGTAGATTAAAGCTTGTTAGAAGTGCAGTCTTCTAACAATTATATTTTCAGATCCATATTTTCTTTTCATTCCTCTCGTGAGAACATTTGGCCTTGGTGACGGCGTGTTCACTGTTAGGGTTGCTAACCTTACACGGTTGCTCCTTCTAGCAGTTGGTATCTCAACAATATCATTCTCCACCGGGTAGAGAATGACATCTTCATCTCTTGGCCTAACAACATCAATGACCCCGTTTATTTCCCTCATGTACAGCTGATCTCTTCCCAGCTTTGATTCGAACATCATGTTAAACTCCTCCTCGTACATGTTATCTAGTAAGCGATTTGGAGTTCTAGGGATTCTAGAAATTGCGTTGGATACAGCAATTTTTCCAGATTCCTTGAGCATTTACCTCTTGAACATCCTTAAAGAAAGAAGATCAGCCATGTGCGCCTTTCTTTCCATCGACATTGTTTTGTATAGAGGAATAAAATGATTTTTTTTACTTGAGTGTTAAGTTGATTTGTCTGTGATCTTTATTACTTGAGTGTTAAGTTGTGTGTATAAAAAATGGAGGGAGGTGATTATTTTATAGTGTAAGCTTTCCCTCCAAAATTACCCTAATGTAGTAAAATTTCCCTCCAAAATTACACCTAATGTAGTAAACTTTCCCTCCAAAACACTAAAGGCTAATATAGTAAATTAAAAGTAACATATAATCTTCCTTTCCAAATATTTGATACAATTTAAAGTAAATTAACTACTATCTTTATTTTTAAATATAAAATATATAATACATATAACCTTCCTTAATTTCGATTTTTATAAATTCAAATTTTACTCTAAAAGGCCATTGAGTTCTGACATTTGATTAATATTCCAATGTTATTTCCTGATGATATTGTTCTTTTTTAAGCTGCAAAAGTAAATTGTGTTTCTTAAGTTCCCTATGTAATTTTTATTATGCCATCTATTTACGAGGTAATGTGTTTATTAACCTAGTTTTAGGCGTGCGTTTTTGGTAGTAGGTTTAATAATTTAGTAAACCTAATTTTGTTCATCAATAATTTATTTTGTAACAAAACAAAACATGCCATGAGTAGAAAACGAATTAACGATTAAATTCTAAATAAATTAACATAAATCCGTCATAATTTTAAATAAATTACATCTTCAATAAAACATAACTTTAATCATAATAAAGAAAATTAACATAACAACCACGACAATCAGGTTAATGTTGTTCCACAAATGGCAATAAACTCCAGAAAACCTACAAGTGATAAAAAATTGTAAGTGAAGTATATTATTATGTGTTCAAATCCTTTATAAGAACAACTTCTTTTACTCGAAGAACAGGGTGTTGTAGGAAATGTACTCTTTGATAAAGTTGGAAGCTTCTCTTTCACTCGTTTCTTATAAGGTACCTACACAGGCAGAACTTCTTCACCTCTAATCCACCTAGACTAATGATGTGTCTTCCTCTTTGGATTTTGGAAGTTAGAGATTGAGAGTAAATTTTACCCAACGTAGGGCCCTCTGTTCCAATGAGGAACCATTTTGCCCAGGATTTGGTAACTTCCGCCATGTTCTTTTTATCTCGCACGTCCAACTTATTGAAGACTCCTTCCCGCATAATCTCTTCCATATTGAGAACTATTTTACGACTCTGATTTCTTCTTACCCCAACTTCTTCAACTGTGTGACTAAAATTAAATAGCCATCCCATTCCACTAATTTGCTCCTTCACATGATTTTCTTTGAATGACTTCTTATCTTCATCCATTATATTGAAATGGATCACCGGGCATGTGTCACGGTCGCCGTCGAACATCGTATTGGGATGCATTATGTTTGGAAATATTTTAGTTGGATGTATTTTGTCGCTGTGTAATGTAAATTGGAGAGGTGTATATAATGAAAAATTAAAAGTATATTGTCACTTGTGGATAAATAGCTTGCTTTTGGTTTAATTGTTTTACTAATGTATACTATAAAATACTATACATTGTTCAGAAACTATTAAGAAACGACTATGATCTTTAAAAAAGAGTTCAAGTAATATCGGAATTAATGAACTGTGGCTGGATTGTAAATATCGTATAGTCGGTATTTACTATGAGATATCCGTATGTTAGGTCAAACTATATATGTATAAAAGGATAAATATCGTATAGTCGATGTAATCAAATTGACCGGGACGGATGGAGTATGACTCAATTGTTATCTAAATCTATTTTGAGTAATACACCCAAAAAGGAAATAGATAACAATTGACCGAGTCGGATGGAGTATGACTCAAATGTTATCTAAATCTATTTTTAGTAAGAACATTTGCGTGATACACCCAGAAAGGAAAAGGAAAAGGAATTAGATAACAATTGACCAGGACGTATGGAGTATGACTCAATAGTTATCAAAATCTATTTTTAGTAATAACATTTGAGTAATACACCCAAAAAGGAAATAGATATCAATTGACAGACAAATAGGGAGTATGACTCAATAGTTATCGAAATCTATTTCTAATAATAACATTTGAGTAATACCACCAAAAAGAAAATAGATATCAATTGACAGAGATAGAAGTAGTATGACTCCAATAGTTATCGAAATCTATTATTAGTAATAACTTAAAAGTGATACAACCAAAAAGAAAATAGATAACAGTTGACCGGGACAGAGAGAGTATTACTCAATTGTTATCTGATTCTATTTTTAGTAATAGCAATTAACTAATTCACCCAAGATTGATGGGGTATTTTGAAAAAACGGAAAATTTATCAATATTTCCGTGTTATTTTTTAAATTACATTGGTCTCTGTGCATAAATAAGTAGATAAACCTAAGATCGAGACGAAAAGAGTATATACCCTAGAAACCCTTTTTAAAATCAAACCCTAAAATAAAGCTACCCTAGTAAAGAAAATAACTAGTTTTTGTGCCCGTGCATAAGCACGGGCCGTTTTAAATATTAAGGTGAAATTATGTATTTCACAACTATAATAAGAAGAATAACATATAATGTTTGAACTCATAATCAAGCAATATCAAAGTACAAAATTTACAATACAAGTCATTTTATAGGAAAAAAAATACAATAAGAAATTGAATGCATCTATACCATTACATTTTGTGACATGTTGCCTACACTATTCCTCAATTTATAATCTTTATCCCTCTATAAGTTAATACAATAGTATGTCACAATTAAAAATGTTGACCTTTTAGTCGACTGATAGTAAAAAGCGCTTGAAATCGATTCCATATCCCCTTCCTCTTGATTTCTTTTAATTTTGTCTATTTAAATGTTTATTTAATATGTAAATTAAGGGTGTATTAAAGAATATAAAGAAAAAAACGATTAATCTTCTTTTCTCTTTAACTATCGCATTTGTTTTGGTGATCATTCGTGTATTTTATTTCTAGGTGTCTTTTCATATGCCTAATGTTAATTGTCAACTTGAACATTTACTTGTGCAACTTGTGAATATGAGAATGCTTGGAATGATTGCTTAATAAATAATTCAAATTAAAGGATTGTTAAAATGCCACGTGGATTAAAATTTATTATTTTAGTTAACCTTTTAACTATATTGTATAGATAATATACTCCGTACATATAAGATTAGTTAGTAGTAGAAAATGAGCAAAACTTTTTAGGTGAACTCTAATAATAATTATTAGTAGTAGTAGTAGAAAATGAGCAAAACTTATTGCACGTGTCTTGGAATCACGCAATTAATAGAGATTTATGCATATACGATTCCAAACATAGATGCTTCCTATTCGACCATTCATCCAAAAGTATAATCAAAACAACATTATTATACTTCATACGAACTGTTAGCCTTCCCTAATTCATGAGAAAATAAAATATAAACAAATCATAAAAAATATTTATGCAAAAAATATTGTGAGCTATAGAATAATATATTTGATGGAAAACAAAATAAACGATTTAATGGCTTGAAAGTATTGAAATTGGAAAAATGAATTAGAGAATAAGCATAAGTTTCTAACTAATAATCATGCAAAATATTTATTATGCATAATATAACACTATGATAAGATAAAATTGACATCCTTGCATCTTATTTTTACACTTTGACTAAACAATTTGATTTGTAACTTGTTTGACAAAATAAATAAAAAAGAACATAAATATTAACACTGTAAACTAAAGTGTAGGAAAGAGGGAAATACAATTATGTAACATGTCAACAATAATGTTATTAAATATTCGTGCTACCATTCGATATTGCAAATACACCATTGTAGAAAAATAAAAGTCGACAAAAGTGAAAGAGCCATTGAAACCAAGAAAAAAAATGCAAAGAAGATTCATAGCCATTATTTCCAATCACGTGCAATGCTATTGATATTTGAGTATTTCATCCTCCTGGAATATTAACATAAATAGAAAAATAATAACTAATAAGATTCTAATAATAATAATAATAATAATAATAATAATAATAATAATAATAATAATAATAATAATAATAATAATAATAATAATAATAATAATAATAATAATAATAATAATAATAATAATAATAATAATAATAATAATAATAATAATAATAATAATAATAATAATAATAATAATAATAATAATAATAAACAAAATAATTAATTTAATTCTCTATGTATACTTACCTACCAATTTTTTGAATAAAGTTGAAAATTCATCATCCTGCAATAGTAATACAAACACAAAAATAAAACTAATACGATTCTAATGAATTTAAAACATAATAATAAAGATAAAAAACAAAAACATTTCTTTTCTTTTCTTTTCTATGTATAATTTATGTACCAATTTTTTTAAATAAAGGTGAAAATTAGGATGGTTATAATAGTTACATATATATGAAATTTTTTGTAATTAATTCTCTCATAATTTCAACCGTTTATTAGGGGGAAGAAGAAAGATTTTATGAATGAAAGGAAGATAAAAAAATATGTGACATAAATATGAAGTTTAGTAATGGTCAAAAGAAAGTAAAAAGGTCATATCATTAAATAAAAAGAATAAAGGTTAAACAAATAAGGTAATTGGATAACAAAAATTATAACAGGGGAGGTCAACGGTTTACAATATATTTTTTTTATTTGTTTACAACATTGATTTTTAGTTTTCTTAACTTAAAATTATAAGCATATGTATGACACATGACAATTCATCTTCTCTAATATTAAAACATAAAAATGAGTAAGGTAACTATATGAGTTTATGAGATTAAATTTTGTCAAATTAATCTAAATATTTTTTAATTATGTGATTAATGAATTTTAGGTTTTCATCTTTTGAACTTCTACTAATGTAAATACATTATTAAATAATAGGTAAAAATGAAAGATGGAAATTCATGTAGACATAAGTAAAGAGTTTAGTGCTAGCATGATACTTTTTTAGCAAATTAAGTGAATTAAATAAATCAATGCCATGTCACAATAAAAAAATTGCCACATCACATTTGTTTGTCATATCGCATGCCACGTCACATTTAAATTAATGGTTTAAGTACCCTTTTAATAAGATTGTATAGATTTGTTTTGTGGTATTATTAAATTAGATAATTGATTGTCGAGGACCTCAGAAGATGAATTAAATAGGACCAAATGTTAATGAAAATTATGGGTGTTGAGTAATATAAGGATTTTTAATAAAATTATTAGCATATTATATTACAAAAATTAATTAAATATGAAAACTTTTAATTAATTGTGTGTTAAGTATTATGAAGAGTTTTAATCAATTTATTATCATGTTTAATTACAAAAAATAAATTAAATAGGAAAATTTTAATAATGGTGGGTGTTCAGTAATATGAAGAAGTTTAATTAATTTATTAACAGGTTTTATTACAAAAATTTTAAAAACAATGAATTAAATAGGAAAATGTTAATAATGGTGAGTGTTAATAATATGAAAAGGTTTAATTAATTACTTAACATGTTTTATTACAAAAATTTCAATTAAAATTTTAATTTTAATTATGAATTATGAAATTTATTAACATGTTTTATTACAAAAAATTCAATTAAAATTTCAATATTAATTATAAATTCTGAAATTTGATGTAAATTTGTAAGGGTTATAAAAATTTTGGAAGACAATATATTTAATACACAAAATTAATTTAAGAATAATTATAATATCCTTTAATGTTATAGATATAAGTGAATTAAATTAATTTATAGATAAATGATTTAAATTAATGTCATGTAATAATAAATTGATAATCATGTGACATTAATTCGTCATGTCACATTAAAAATATAGAACATCACATTTAAATATGCCACGTCACATTAAATTTTAATCTAAGTGGCTTTTTGGATCTTACGTGGCTTTGTCTAGGTGTCGTTTATTTGTCATTTTAGGGTAGCCTTTTAATTATATTTTATAGATAAAAAACACTAAAAAGAACCCAACCCTAAAACCACCAAAACCAACCCTAAAATAAACCAAACCTATAAATAATTATAACAAATACTAAAAACAACCCAACCCTATAATGAACCTAACATAGAAACACTACAAACAAACCCTACAACAACCAACCCTAAAATAAACCAAACCTAGAAACAAAGCGCCATAAGTTAGACCTACTAGTTCGTACAAAAAATAGTAGATTAATTAAGTTGTATAAACGAACTTTGTCTAGTAATATGTAATTAAAATACATATCAAATTAATATATTTGTTAGCATTTTAAATAATTTAGTTTCATGTGACCTTTCATTATCTAAACCGGATCTTTTTTCAATAATTACAGACAAGGAAGCATTAGATTTACAGTTGTACTTAAGCCCACAGACCCATTACTCACGCTTCTTAAATAAATACCTTATGATTCCAACCCAAAAGACTATCTCAAGTTAAATTAAACAAAATTTAAGATAAAAAAAAATATTCAAATATGAGAATTGTTGACTGTCGATTTCGTTCAATCAATAGATTGGAAGAGGACAAACAATTGTACAAAGAAGAATATATCGCCAACAAGAAGCGCTCCATGCAAATGGATTTCGATGTTGATTATAGTGTTGAAAGAAACCGAGGAATGGGTTCACCTATTACCGAAGTCCTCAACAATGAGGATATTATGAGTAGTCATATATT
The DNA here is from genome assembly GCF_048544455.1 of Silene latifolia. Lineage (NCBI taxonomy): Eukaryota > Viridiplantae > Streptophyta > Magnoliopsida > Caryophyllales > Caryophyllaceae > Silene > Silene latifolia. The sequence goes on from NC_133526.1 coordinate 173,468,992, forward strand.
CAATAGGTTGGCCATTGCTGATAAGAAGAATGTAGCAGAGGTATGCAAAGCTTGGGCTAAATGGTTTCTTCTTGGAGACCATGAACCCACATTTATACGAGATTACCGCATGTCCTTACGCCGAGAGGTGGAGTTTGGTATCCTTGTACTCTTTAATTTACCTTCAAATGTGCTAAATTAAAGTATTTAAAGATTATGCCCCAAATATAAATTTCAATCATTTACATAATTTCAATCAAAATACATCAATGGTACACCAACAGTCACCAACTTTTTTTTTTATTTAATTGAGTAATGGTGAACCAACAGTAATTAAAAAGTAATTTTTAATTAAATTTAGATTAATTTAATTTAATTCATTTCATTGATGTCATGGTACACGAACAATCACCAACTTAATTATAAATAGTGGGAAGCTAATACAAAAAACCCATTCTAAAACATAACTATTCCTCTCTTTCTATACTATTTCACCTTTTATCTTCTCTCTAAATAAATCAACTCAAATTTTTAGAATGAGAAACCTTAATGACTTGTTAATTGAATCGTTGCTATTTTTAGAAGAGCAAGTGTTTTGGTAAATTTCTACCAATTTAGGGTTAAAGTAGTCTTAACGTTAGGTCTGAATTGTGATTTGATTGTTTGTTGTATGCTAATTTGAATGCGCGACGTAAATAAAGAACACAAACAATTTTGGTGACGCGGAAAACCCAATTTTGGAAACAACCGCGGGAGGAGACGGAATCCCACCAAGATTTTCACTATAATTCGGGAGGAAGTACAGTTCGTGCGTTGTGCTATGAATGCTAGGGTGTAGTTCTCGTATTTTCCGATGATCTTCCTTCTTTGCATTGAGGCCCCTTATATAGGGTAGCTCGTTCATCTAGGGTTCCTTGCTTTTCCTCCAAGTTATTCCTAATTTAACATAGAATAGGACTTTCCTTTATTGGACTACGGTAGGTGATAGAGTTCTCGTATGCTTATTCTACGCGGATCAAAGCCCATATCTTGCACTATGCGCTGATGCTGCCACCCTAGCTCCCCGACATCCTGCGTCCCACACTGCTTCCAGACCTGCTGCCCCAGACCAGTCTATATCCAGATTTTGGGCCTAACAGTTTGCCCCCAATTTTCCGCGAAAGCGCAACCCTAATTATTTGAGCGGGAAATTGCAGTGTATCGTTGAGTGACTTCTCGCATACTCTATTCACATTTTCAAAACTCCAACTACCCTCTCCTATTTAATCTCATCCGTCCCCTTCTTTCTCTTTCATCATCATTTAATTTCCTCAAAATCTTCAAATTTTCCGTCTCCCCAAACCCTTCCTCTCAACGTCCTTTCACTGTCAGCGCCGCCTCCTCCCGTCTTTTCAGGTACTCTTGCTTCTCTCTTCTTACTTGTCATGGCCAAAACCCGTTTCACATCATCCTCCTCCACTACCATCGACCTCGTCGAAGACGACGACTTCCCTTCACAGGGAGTCCTAAAAAAACCACACTCCGGTGACTCCCACCTAACCCAAGAGGACATCCCTAGGATTAAAGCCCTGCTTGGATTAGGTGACGATGTGGTGATCCACATCCCCAAACCTGGTCAGAAGGCAGATGCTTTTCGTGAGGGGTGGATCTGCTTGTATACCTACCCCTTCGTCCTTGGCCTTAGATTCCCTTTTCCTCTGATGATTCAAGAGTTCATTCGCTTGAACTTCCTTCCCATGACCCAGATTGCCCCCTACGCATGGAGAATACTCTTATCCACTGTTGCTTTGAACAATAGTTTGGACGCCGGAATTGGGTTGTCAGATCTGGCCCATAGGTTTGAATGTCGGTCGTTAGGGAACGGCCAATACACTTTCAGGTAGGGGTGAGCAAATTTAGGTCCGGCCCGGAAAAATGGACCGGACCGGACCATTTGGTCTGGACCAAACCCGGACCGAATTATTTTGGTCCGGTCCTCGGTCCTCATTTTTTCAAGATTTGGTCTTCGGTCCGGTCCGGTCCAAGACCGGTTAATTTAGGTCCGGACCGAATGGACCAAATTTCATATTTTTAATGACACAACATTAAAATATTATGAATCAGATTAATATTTTATCTTCAAAAGACATTATAAATTAGTATTGTCAATGATTCTCATAAAAAGAGTCGTCTAATTATTTAAATGCATTTTATTTAGCGGAATTAAAATGTAATTATCGTATACGAAATAGTGAAAAAATTAATTTTAGGTCCATTTCGGTCCAAGACCGGACCGGACCAAATATTTTGGGTTTGGTCCGGTCCAAGACCGAAAGTTTTAGGTCCGGTCTTTGGTCCACTAAATTTTTATTTTTGGTCTTCGGTCCGGTCCGGTTTGGTCCGGTCTTGGACCGATTCTCAGCCCTACTTTCAGGGTTGTGGAGAAAACTGAAAATTTTCTTTAGTCGGCTGCTAAGGGCAAGGATGACAGGTGGTATGAAGACTTTTTCTATGTCAAGCTTGACTCACTCCCCATCCACGTTGGCTATCTGTTCGAGCACTGGATTTTTGCCAAGAGTAAGTATAATTGTACGCCTATTTTTGATTGCTCTTGTTACTCACTATTCTTACTCCTTAATCTGATGCAGAACTCAAGAACCTTGAGAAATCCGAGGACGAGAAAGCTTCTGTTGCCAAGCTCTTTTCCATCCCTGAAGACCGCAGACTGTTCCCCATCCTGCTCTCTGGTTTAGACGACTCCATCGCTGAAGAAACCATGTCCTCCGGTAAATATCCTCTTTTGACTTCCATTAGCTCCCATGTCTATTTACCCGTGTGGACAGCGGGGGCCCACGGGGGTGCTTGGGAGGAAAAGAGAAACAAGTGTTTGCATTTTTGTATGGAGTCGCCACCAATTTTTATGGGAAATTGGAACCGTTCGAATACCTCGTGTCATGTCAAGACACAAAGTAGAGACATGAACACTAAGCAATCGTTACCCTTAGCATTCTATGTCTAGAATGACTCTCGTGGATGCCAATGAACACGGGTGTTCACAGATATCTGGAGTAAGGGGTGAGGGTACGTATTAGGAAGCTCTTTTGATCGAACACCTAATCCCGCCCGCCTCGATAGCGGCCTCTACTAATGATTAGGGAAGTTGTCTATACTCGATATATCGTCGATTATATGCATGCAATGCAACATCCAAGTTTTGATCCTAGCATGTGAAGATTAGGCTAAGTCGGTTGACACATAATTTAGCATACAATTAATGTCGAAGTAGGATTTAATGCTCATTTACATGTGAAAACATACAAGCAATAAAATAAACACAATAATTATAAATTACAATAATGAAAATTACAATAATTACAATGGAATAGGCGATTTATGTCGAAAATACCTTTAAAACGAATAATTTGAGAAAAACGAAATAAAAGAATAAAGTTACGAACAGATCAGAAGGTGATAATACAGATAATAGTCAATTAATATGTAAACTAATTTAAATTAGGTCAAGGCAGAAACGGAGTTCAGGGACAGAACTCAGTCAGGAACAGGCGCAGCAGAGCTGCGTCCTTTGGAATAGGCGCAGCAGACACTGCGTCTGTTCCTTGGCTCAGTTCTGGCTGTGAAGCCGTAATTGCAAGCCGTTAATGTTAATTGGTGAATTTAATGATCGATTGATGATATTTACTCGGATGAAAGTGATTAATAGGTTATTTAACATATGAATGGGTCATGAAAACAGTAAAACATGAAAACTGCGCTCCTTCGAAGAGGTGCAGCAGTTGCTGCGTCCTTTCTCGACGGTTATCTACTGGAAATCCGTAAAAAAGAAGTTTTAAAGCATGGTTTTATAAATCGGTTTTAATGGTATTTTCGACATAAACCTTACAATTGATGATGATACAATAAATAAATACAATAAATAAAAAGAGATTACACCCTCAGACTTACATGTTGACGAAACGAGAAGGACTAAGATATCGATTAGCGATGCTCGACGCGAATGCAAAGAAAGTGCCCTTGTAAGAGGAAAACGATTAGATTAATTAAGTTGATTGATTGTGGAGTTGGTCAAATTGGTCGGTCATGCAAACGGGGAGGCTGGTACTCAGAAGGATCCAAACTTACGTGGTCGAATGTTCAAGCACGTAGACGCCAAAAAGTAAGAAGAAGTCTAGAATGCAAAGGGAGAAGAGAAGGGCGGACACTCGCGTGAGAAATATGAGGAGCAAAGGCTCCTATTTATACTAATCACGTGGAGGAATTAGGGTTTCGGAGACTCTTTGGAAGTGAATCTCGGAAAGATATGAAAAAGATACGAGAAATACGCAGAAAAGGGCCTGGGAAGAGGCGCAGCAGTCACTGTATCTCTTGGAAGAGGCGCAGCACCTGCTGCGTCTGTTCCCAAGGGGTTTCCTCCTGCGGAAGAAAGATTTCCGTGTTTGAGTTATGGTAGGACGGAAATAATTCGGTTTTCCTTAATATCTTATGTGAATATTACGGGAAATTGTTTGCCAAAAGATAAAATTTATGAAATCTGGAATAGAAATATCCGGAACACTCCGGAACATTTTGACTCGGGATTTAACGGTTATCAGAAAATGGAGACGGTTTTAGGCCCGGACTCCAAATGTACTCTAATTACTGTCAAAACGACTGTATCGGGACGTAGATGACAACCAAGAGGTAGACATTAATAATTGAGCAATCACTTAACGATAATCTTACGAACTGTCACAAATCGTTCCGCGTACCAAACATGCGGCCCAATCATCACCGGGTGGTTTGCGAGAGGTGCAGAAATGAGGTATCTACAGAGCCCCCACTTTGACTGAGGCTTGGACAAGGCGAAAGTCCAAGTATAGCTATCAGGTCAATCGAAGATTACAACCTGACGACTATGGCGACGCGAGGCGGCTCAAGGGGTCTGAGCCAAGGACCTGTCGTCGGGAACATTTTAGAGTCTGTCGACTATCGGGGAGGGTCGTTTAAAGTCCATTGGACTACGTAAGGAAGCTCGCCAGCCATAAGAAGAGATCATACCTGAGATACCCCTGGGTGAAACGGAACTGAAGACGCTTCGGCAAAACTCTTTGGTCTGAAGATAACTTGGTGTCTGAAGGCATTAGGGGTCACAGGGATTACTCCTTAATACTTATGAAGGCTAACTCTGAAGGATATCTCTCTCTAAAGGGAAGGACTGAAGGGATAGTTCTCTCTAAAGGGAAGGCTGAAAGGATAATTCTCTTTAAAGGGAAGGCTGAAAGGGGACTACCTAAAGAGTTGGGTATATGAACTCTATTGGTTTGGGAACTTCTGGAGAACGACACCTTCGTCGAACTCCGCGGGGAAACACGAAATATTGTGAGTAGCAGGACACAGGCGGGAACTGCTGAGGGAAAACTGCTTGGGTAGTCTTCGAGAAACAATTGCGAGTAGCAGGACACAGGCGGGAACTAATGAGGGGAAATCTGCTTAGGTAGATGTTAATCCTCACGTCTTGAGAGGGACAGTACGTCCGCTTACTCTCGCTGGAGACATGATCAGGAATTTATTCTTCTTGTCATGAGAGGGAAAGTGTATCCGCTTACTCTCGCTGGAGACATAATGAAGGTGTGTCGAATTCTGTGAAGGAATAAATGCTCGTTGCGACAAGCAAAAGGTCTTGGAAGAAATAAATAACGTGCGACAGTCTGCTGCTGGCTTGGAAATACGGGCCGGAACGAAAGAAAATCGTCAAACGGGCCAAAAGAATAAAATAGCATCGAGGAAGAGGCGCACCAAAGATGGGCCCACAAATAACGAACTCATAACGAATTTTTGAAAATCCGTATGGAGGGAACACAGGGAAGAGGCGCAGCAAGAGCTGCGTCTCTCGGAAGAGGCGCAGCGCCTGCTGCGTCTATTCCCCAAAGTGTTCTTTCTGCGTAAAAACGCGATAATCAGGAGGCTTATGTTCATTTGTTCGAAACACAATTCACATAATTTCTCTCTCAAATCTTCACCATTTCCGCCAAGGTTTGATCCAAAAGCTTGAATTAATCATGACTAATCGAGGTATGTGTCTCATTCTTGCATTAATCATCCATATTTGCCCAATTTTGAGCCGAAAAAATTAGGGTTTATGACCCATTTGATCGAAAATTTTGGGGCTTTTCCCCCAAACGCATTTGCCTTGTCAAATTGACATTAGAAATGGATAGTAGGTAGTGTTAGAAACATAACCATGTATTTGTCTCGAATTTTTGTTGAGTTTTGAGCCTTTGAGTGAAATTTGAGACGGTTTCACAGCTAAACCGGAAATTGCCTCGAAAATAGCCTTAGGATTGCCCATTTGCGATGAAACATGATATTTGGGATCCTTGAATGATGAGTAAACTTTCTACCATCTCGGAATTTTGGTTTGTGACAGCTTTTTCAGGACACTTTTCTAGGGCATAATCGCTGTTATAACGAAATGTTGCCGAAATTTTTGCTCGAAACCGAGACTAGGCTTCAAATTAGGCTTGACTTGACCCAAATTACCACATGAGTGATCGGGTTGGTGGGAATATGGCCAAGCATGGCGAGAAAAGAGCGATTTCAGGGCTTCCGAAGGCTCGAAAATCCCTTAACCAAGGCTTGTCGTCACGTGACGCGGCCTAAATTTGCTTTAATGTCGCAGGTGATGAGGCTTCTACTTCTGGGAGAGCTCCCATGGAGATAGACGCTGCTGCTGCCGAGGAGGCTTTGGAGCAGGCCTTCACCGCCGTGGTGATGGCTGCTGGGGACGAGGTCCATGAGGAGGAGGAGGCCGTCGAGGAGGAGGAGGCCCCGAGACGGGCTAACGTCGGACGAGGAGGTCGTCAGCTGAGAGGAGCTCCTGCGTGGGCTGAGACTTGGGAGAGCAGGCACCTGGTGTGGGCTGCAGAGGGTCACCTGTCCTATAGGACGGTGAAGAGTTTGGTAAATAGGAATTCACCACTCATTACTCATCCTCTTTCATTCATTTGTTCAAATTCCTTTCAAATTCTATTCAAAACTAAAGATAGCTTTTGTTTCAAATCGCAATAGGAGGCCGGGAACATCAGGTCGTTCTCGGGTTACACGACGGCGATGGAGCACTATGAGCGGCTGTCGGCGGAGGAGCGGGCCATGATCGAGCGTGGAGCGTTCGGTCTTTTGGTGCAGGTCTGGAGGGACATCGCGAAGAGGAAGCTGCGGGCTAACCTTAGCCTGGTCCGCGCTTTCTTGGACCGATTCTGGGATACGACTTCCACGTTCCACATGCCTTTCGGTGAGGTGGGAGTCACTCTGGAGGACTACGGCATGATTTATGGTCTGCCGTGCGGGACCGAGGAGGTGGAGTGGCCAGAGACTGCCATGAGGGAGGACTCGGCCGAGGCGAGGAGATTGATCGGCTGGAACTTGTCGCCGAAGGGTGTTATAGTGCCGGGTTTGATACCCAGTTCCTACGTTCGAGACTACTTTGCGGGGAAGACCCCGGCGCTGGTGACGATTGACGGGAGGGAGACGGCTCCTCCTCCTTGTACAGCTGAGCAGAGAGCTCATTTGTGGCTCTGGTGGTTTCTGTCTTCGATTTACCTCGGAGACAAGGGCGAGAGGCTGTCGACGAAGCTTCTTCCCTTCCTTTCTGACCTGTGTTCCCTAGGGCGTTGGGACTAGGTCACTGCTGGTTTTGCGGTCCTCATCCGCTTCATGAGGGTCATGGTTCGTCCGGAGTTGATGGAGAAGGGGACTTCTCCTGGTGCTGTCGGACCTGGACTACTGTTGGAGGTATGAACCTTCCTTTAGACCAAAGTTAATTCCTTTTCTTTGTCAAATCACGAAAGATCGTCATTGATTATTCTGCTTTACAGGCGTGGGTGTACTCCTACTTTCCGAGCCTCGCGCCCAGGAGGACGGAGCCGCTGGAGAAGGCCTATCCCGTGGTGAGGGATTGGGTGATGTGCCGGACGAAGAGCAAGCGTTCTTCTCACAACGTCTACCGGCGGGACGTGAACGCTCTTCAGCTGGACAGCGTGAGTATCTCACTTATATTCACTCGTACTTCTTATATTTGCTTTTAATTGATCATAGGAATGATCCCCTTTTATCTTGTCACAGTGGGTGCCCAGACCTTGGGCGGAGTACACTGGAGCGCCTCCTTTCGTGGCTGAGGTCCTTCGGCCTAGGAGCTCGAGCCGATTGCTGTTGAGGACGTCGATGGGTCCTGTGTGGTACTTGGGCGAGCGCTTGGCTCGTCAGTGCTCTCGGGACGTGTTGACGGTTCCCGTCGATCCTCCCAGGACGATGTTTAGGGAGCCTTCTGAGGCTGAGAGGGAGGCGGACTTGGCTGGTGCTAGCGGTAACGCCCTTCTTCTTCCTGGCGAGGACTACTCGGCATTCCTTTACGGGAGGTTGGCGTACTGGCCGGTAGTGGTAAGCATCTTCTATTTTTCCTCTTGATTTGATTTTGAGAATTATGATGAAAGATCATCGATTAACGAGAACCATTTGTCTTTGCAGGAGGTCGAGGCGGCGGGCATCGAGCCCCCAGAGTACCCCGAGACCCTCGAGTACACTGACGCGACCGGGAGGACGACGATCTCCGAGCTGCGTGACTTTGACGTAGCTGTGGCGGATGCTGGCCTGGACGATTGGCAGCATCTGATTTGGAGGGTGAGCCTCTAACTTGTATAACTTTTGTGTAAGAACACATTTGATTGAGTTTGTTTAATTGTTGAGAATTTCTTTTTGAAAATGCAGGTTGCGCCGTCTCGGTTTGTGGCGTTGTGGAGGGTGGCCAACCGGCTGCGAGCTACTGCCGTCGAGGCACTTGTTGGTGGTCGAGGTCGTCAGGTATGAACCTTACGCCTATCTCATTTTTGATTTTCCGATTTTGCTTGAATCGATTGACATGAGCCAATTTATTGTTTATAGGGTGACCGCGAGCTGGAGCGAGAGTTGACCCAGTCTCGGGAGGAGACAACTCGCTTGTTAAGGGAGCTCGAGGTTCGGGACGCCGAGATCGCCGTTCTTGCGGCAAGAGTTGCAGAGTTGGAGGGCGCCCAGCTGTAGTTTTGTGTAGCTTTTTTTGTTTGTTGGCCGTACTTTGTACATTTGTACATTTGGATCATCATTTTGAACATTTTTGGACTTTGTTTGGGGCTCGAGCCCCCAGTTTGTTGCACATTTCATTTGTTTGGTGTATATACGACGGCCTGAGTGCCTTTGCTGCTGGGTTGTGTTGCTTGTATCTGCAGGTTAGTTTCGAACGGGTTTGGTAGATGACGGTTTACGCCGTCATACCGCCGAAATTTACATAGAAAACACGCAAAGCATACATTTATATATATATATGGCCTTAATTAGCGCAAAATGAGTGACTCAAAAGAATACAAAAAAAAGCAAAAATTTTGCCGGAAATGACCGGACGGTAGGGAGGGTTACTGATAATAGGAAATTTGTCGTCTACTCCCTATACCAAAACTATTTGTAAAACCCGAAAAAGCGTAGTATTTAGTCGGGGTCGAACTCAAGGACGGCGGGGGTTGCTACAAAGTTCGATTAAGAGTCAAGTTTAATCAAAGTTAAAAGAAGGGGTTTTGGTTTTAATCACTAGAGCAAAGGACAAACAAGTTGATGATAATGAATACGGTTAATTAAAAGCTAGGGCTTTCGGGGTCATCAATATGGTTTAGGGGTAAACATGAAGATCAAAAAGGGTCAATGGTGAAAGATTATCCTAAGACGTAAAACCAATGTCTTGGTTATCTTAAAGGTGGCTACTAATTCTCATTAAGTATCACACCTCTCCTAAACATACATCAAGACCCCCACAAACTTTCATTCAAAGGGAGAATTAAGCAATAATGAAAGAAAGGCAAAAGCTTTCACTTGAGCAAATCAACAAACACCTTGAGTGCATGAATAGGAAAGATAAACAATTCACCAAAGACCAAAATATTCAAAGAATCATGCCCATAAATTCCATAAAGACTCCCCCTAAACCCTAGAAGGAATCTACTCACTCATGTTAAGGGAAATTATGCTAAATAGAGAAGAAAAGCAAACAACACAAGGAGGAGACATGATGAATGTTATAGCAATATCAAAAGACAAGGAAAATGTAAACAAATGATAAACAAGTAAAGGAAAGGAGAGGAATTATACCAACACAAAGAAAGATGAATGCTTGATTGAATAATAAGAAGGAAACCCTTCAAAATCCCAAATACAATCTTCAAAACCAAGTGTAAACAATTGATACTTACTAATGCTTACTAATTTCACTAAGTAATTGCTAATTATTAAGGAAAGATTAAGGCTTGATTAAGGAAAGATTAAGGCAAAATGTGGAAAGTTTTCAGATCTAGGGTTATGTGTCAAAAATGAATTAAGGAGGGGGTATTTATAGCTTACAATTGTTTAGGTCGAAAATTACAAAAGAGTTCAAAATGCGGAGAAGGGAGTCTGAGCCGGTGGACCGGCCGCCGGTCATTTGACCGGCACAAAACCCTCTGGAACTTTTGAGTTCCAATTAAATCATCAGGTATGGCAAGCCGGTGGGCCGGCCGCCGGCTGTTGATCGGCTCCAGGGGGTGTCTTCAGCCGGCTCACCGGCTGCCGCCTAGCCGGCTGGAAATCCTTCTTCAGGTCTTCAATAGTCAACGTAAGCATAGTAGAACTCTCAGCCGGTGGACCGGCTGCCGGCCGACCGGCCGGGAGTCCTTCCTCTCTTCGATTCACTCTTCTTCTCTTCACTTCACTCTTCTCTTCTAAGCATCTCTTGAAGGTCCAATATCTAGCTCCCTTAGCCCTCTTCCTTATGCAAAATCTGCAGTGAGGCATACAAATCTCATAGTACGGGCTAAAGCTACAAAAATGGGGCTAAAAAGGGTCAAAACCCGCATGTGATCGGGAAATATGCAAAGAAAAGAAAGGTGAAATAGACACAAAATGGGGACTCATCAACCTCCCCACACTTAACTCTTACTCGTCCTCGAGTAAGTCCTAAATCAATGCAAAAATCACTACTATAATAGATATGGAGAGTGGGTGCACAATATAAGCATCACTCAACTAGAATACTACCTAAGCCGATCGAGTATTAGCGCACTCAACGCCCCTTCAACTCGCAATTTGACACTCATGAGGGAAGAGTGCCCTATTGCAAGGCAAGTTGGGTCTTGCTACAAAATTTTTGATGCAATCATTCAATTAAGCACAAGTCAACATATATGATGCATCACAAAAATCAAACCGCCTTCCTCATCTAAGCGGCCGTTTTACTTTGAACGATTAAAGGTTTTGGTCGGGAGATACCGTCTCATAGTCTCGGCGGGGTGTCAATGCCCTAATGGTGGCTCAAGCAACCGCAATTTGACAACCAAATGCCTAGGAAACAAATTCAAAGGCGGGAAAGGGGGAAACAAAGCCTAACCTTCGAGAATCACATGACACACTCAAGATTCAACCAAAATGACCCATGACTAAGGGGACCAAGACTACCGACTTCCTCACGGTTTTCACTAATCTCTCATTTTGTTTTTGGAACGGGTGATTTTTGTGCAAAAAGTAACCAAAATCACTCATCTACTCGACTCGTGAGACATGCCCGCAATCTAACATGGAATCTTCTCCCACAAGACCATTAATGAGATGCAAAAAAAGGACAATATGCATAAAAGAAACAAGGGTTGAAACGGGGCTAGGTGATGGGTCGAAACGGGATTGGTGCAAGCACCGTTATGGATCATTTGGAGTTTAAAATCAAGTTGTTGTCAAAATTCCGCTTCTTCCACTATTATTACAACAAAAGAGTAACGTCTACACCCTAACAAGAATCGGTTTCCCGAATTAATGCAAACATTGTGCAAACCCGACTCTCTTTGGAAAAATACAAAAATCGTCACCTTATTGCAACCAATGAGCAACGTCTACACCCTAACAAGAAATTGGCTTGCCAAAATCGAGCAAAAAATGTGTAAACCCGACTCACTTAGGAAAAACATCAAGTCCCCTTTTATTCTTGCAACGCCTTTTTCTACTCCATTGATGAAGGAGTGTTGCTTGGCTCGTTACATTTTCTCCTTTTCTATTTTCTTTTTCTTTTCTTTTTCAAAACCTCTTTATTCAAAGCAAACCAAACTAAACCATCATTCCGACTCAAGTGGATTGTGCACATCCACTAAACCAAGATTCAAATCCCCTCGCTTCATACTACCAAAACTCATAGACAACTTTCTTGATCAAGGTCGGTTGTTTTTGGGTTGTAGTTAGTATCGTAGGTATCAAATGAAAGGTCAAGGCTCAAAAGGGGTAAACAAAATCGGTCCTAGTCTAAAGGGTCGAAGAATTAGGCTTATTTGGCAATGTGAGGCTCAAAAAATGAAATGCAACTTGTTGTTTCAAAATATGCATATAAATGAACATCTCATGGTCTAAAAGGAAAGGACGCCATGCTTGTGCGTCGTGATGTGACATGCCACGCGAGGAGCCTACTCACACCTAAAGGGGGACCGGTTATGGATGTACCGGTCCCAAGGAGGCTCTAAATCTCACATGTAAGTAGCTATGTCGAAATCTAGGCCTAGTCTACGGTCTTGGTCTCACATGGTGGTCAAAACTTTCCGGTCTAGCCTCATTTCCCGGGTATTTGCAAGCAAACACCCTAACAAGGAGGTCACTAGGTGCAAGCCACTAAGAGGGGAAAGACACAGCTTAGACAATATAATCATAGAGGGTATCATACTCCCTTCCTAGACCAAATTATGTTCAAAAATTTATATACAAACTCGATGCAAAATGTAAATAAAGCAACAAACACATATTCACAAGATACGAAATGCATTTCTAAGTACTAGCAACATAAATAAACATGCAACAATTATCTAAACCTAGCAGCACGTAAGCAACACACACCAAGTTCCAAAATGGAACATCCTCATCAACATAGCCCATCCTCCTCCATATATCCAACAATATAAAGGAAAAGAGTAGTAAAGGAGAAAGAGATAGGAGAGATTAAACCGAGCGGTCTTCTAGTCTCCTAATGCCTCAAATGTCCCGTATGTGCCTGCGCCACTTGTTAGACAAACATATATATACAATGCAATATTTTTGGAATTTTTTGAAATTTTTCAATTTTTAGGCATTTTTTGAATTTTTATCAAATTTAAAGGTGCAAACAAATATTCACAAAGTGGATATTTCCCTCCCCACACTTGAAATTTACATTGTCCTCAATGGAACAAAGTATAGGGAGAGAATAGGAGAAATAAACAACATATTTTTGGGGGTTTTTGAATTTTTGAAAATAAGAATAACATATTTTTGGTATTTTTGATTTTTGGAAATTAAAATGCATGTTTTTGTTTTTTTTTAGGCCCTCCCCACACTTATTCATTTACATGGGAGGGCAATTGAGTGAAATAAAACAACATGTCTTTGGTGGTTTTAGTCATTTTTCAATTTTTTAGTTGGTTTTTATTGTGAAAATGCAATGCATGCTCTATTCTATATGCAAAATTGAAATACAATGCAAGCTATACTAGATGAATGCAATAACTAAATGCAACAATATATTACAAATTTGAAATCTAATGCAATCCTATATGAATGCAACTAAGTGAATTTCTAACTAAATGCATACAATGTTGAAATATGAATGAGAAAATTTGGATTTAAGGGGGAAAATCATACTTGGCTTTGGATTTTTCAAGGAGGGAGCAAAGATAGGGGCTCATTCAAGATCCAAGCCATAGTCCACTAGCTCGGCACGAGGGGTCTCATCATCAACATCATCGTCTCCATCATCATAATCATTGTCATTGACATCATCATCATCGTCATCAATGGTAACCACACACTTTCCCTTATCACGGCTTTGATCAACAAAGCCGCCTTGATAACCATAGGCTCCAAAACCGCTTCCACTAGCATCAAAATCACTTCTAGGAGCATTAAATCCGCTCCCGCCATACTCAACATTTCCCACATCAAAACTAATATCATCATAAATGCTAGTATCCATCCCTTGCCCACTTCCACTACCTCCTTGGCCACTACCACTACCAACAAACCCTCCTAGGTTGACTTGAGGGTTGAAAGGAGCATCCATAGTGATGTTGGTGTGGTAGCCTCCCGATCCCCCTTGGCTATCATAGCCTCCCCCAAAACCACCGTAGCCACTCCCTTGGTTGAAGTCATATCCTCCACTAGTTTGGAAGGAAGGAGCGCTATAGTAGTCGGGGTTTAAGTTGAGGCCCCCATGAATCCCCGGTTGAGTGTACCCTCCATTAGGTAGGTTGAAGTAGGAGGGAAAAGGACCGTCCGGAGGGACCATACGCCGGGAAGCGTAGTCTTCATAGAGAGGGTAGTTGCCGAGAGCTTGATCCACGTAGATCCGATCAATTTTTTGGTGGGCTCGGCCTAAGGAGTCGTCGACTTGTTCAAAGCGCTTGTCGACGTGGGTGCGGAAGTCTTCCAAGGAGGATTGCACCTTTCCAATCCCAAGGTTCATGCCCTCCATGAGCTCCCAAATCTTAGGATCAATGGGTTGGTATTGGGAGGTTTGGGCGGAGGAAGATGCGCCGGTTTCGGGCGGGGCATCATAATTGTAAGAAGATTGAGTAGGCCCTTGTGCATTTCTTCCGTAAGAGAGGGTGGTACGGGCCCAATCCCGCGTGGAAGGGTCGGTGGTGTTTGCAATAGGAAGGAGATATCTTTCTTGGTCCGGCTCAAGAGCGACCAAGTCGGCATTGGGGAGAGCAATAGAGGTCAAGCTTTGTCTAATCAATAGGTAAGTCTTCTTGTCATTGAAGTCATACTTAGTAAAGAAAAGGGAGCTCAAATGATTACTATCCATTATGGTGACCCCATTTATCGGTTGATGCCTCGATTCCACAAACCCCACGGTCTCTTTAGCAATTTGGGTTATCAAACCCCCTACCACGATTGGTGAATTGGTACGGATGTTGTTGCCAAGCTTTTGTAAATGAAGTATCAAGTGATGAGCAATATTAATTTGATACGCCGTTGGGCGTTGCCTAAGGTAGCTCCCGAGTATAAAGATCTCGTCCGAACGCATATTGTGAGGCTCATGCCTCCCAAATATCGTCCAACCCATAGAACGGTGCCAAGTCCGGATAATAGGGCTATGAATATGGTGCTCCTTCATCTTAGGCTCATCCTTAACATTCTCACCGGAAATCGCTTTCCACAATTCTTGTTGATCATACCTAGACGGGGGAAGGTGGCTCCCCGTACAAGGCAACCCAAAAATTCTTCCAATTCTCTCAAGGGTCACTTGAATGGTTTTGTTCATTAACCGGAAGGAGATACCGGTTATTTTTCTTGTATTCTTATTCTTTTCTACCTCGAGGGAGGATAAAAACTCAAGTGTGATCCTAGCAAAGGTTTGGCGATGGAGGTTGAACATAGCTCCCATCCCGACCCCATTAAACAACTTTTCGCAATCGGTGTCCCAACCTAGCTTTCTCAAGGTATTCCGGCAAATAAATCTAGTAGGGATAATTTCACTAGATTTTAAATGAGAAAATCTCACCTTGTGTTCCTCGGAAATGAATTGGACCTCCGGGAAAGTTGGGTCGCGGGCTATCTCCGATCCACTAGCCGCCGCCCTAGCTCTCTTGCTTGGAGCCATTAATCCCAAAAATGCAACTACCCTTACTAACCCACAACAAAATCTCCTATTTCTCCACCAAAAAGGCTTAAAAGGATAATTAAACCTTATATAAATGAAGCTAGAGTGAAGAACTTACCCAAAAATTTGATGTTGAATTTTCGGATTTTTCAAAACCTAGCCTTGGAAGTGACGATTTTCTGAGTTTTTTGGTGTTTTGAAGATGAAAAATGGAGTTTGGAGTGATAATATAGGGTTAAAAGGAAGTTTTACCTCATAAAATGGAGGATTGGATGATGATTGTGATGATTTGAGGTTAGGTAGGTGAAGGGAAGATGGAGATGGTGTGTTTTAGGTTGAAGAGAGAGAGTGTGATTTTGGTAAAGTGAGGAAGAAATGAGTGGTTGAGAAGGTATAAAGGGGCACGGGTGGGATCTGGGCCGGTCAGGGGACCGGCGGCCGGTGGACCGGCTGGGGTTCCAAAAACTTCCAGTTGGTTTTGCGCCGGTCAAATGACCGGCGGCCGGTCGACCGGCCAGGTGTCCTTTTCCATTTTTTTAGAAAAAATTCTAAGTATACAAGCGACTCTCAGCCGGTGATCCGGCTGCCGGCCGACCGGCTGGGAGTCCTTCCTTCGTCATTTCCCCCAAAAATCCACGTCACCATGACTCTCAGCCGGTGAGCCGGCTGCCGGCCGACCGGCTGGGAGTCCCTTCTCAAAATTACAACCCAAAACTTACAGTTGGTTCTGTGCCGGTCATATGACCGGCCAGGAACCCTTTTTCTCTCGTTCCTCACTTTTCAAGCTTGAACCTTTCCCAAAAGTCGAGTAGGCTCTCTCCAAACCTCACCAACTCCATCTTTCCAAGTACGATCCCTTCCAATTTTCTCATAAGCTAACTAAAAATGCATGCTATGTACAAGAGGTGGTTCTTGAAGAACTCCACCAAACCAAATTGCTTTCAAGAATTTCAATTTTCCCTCTCCTCGGGGAGGGGTTCCCCGAGATAGAGCACTTCAATAGGACCTTTGTTATCACCGTCATAGTATCGCTTGACTCTTTGATCATTGACCCTAAAAGTTCCCCCTTCTTCACTCCAAAGTTCGAAAGCACCATAATAAAATACTTTCATCACTTTAAAGGGTCCGGACCATCGTGATTTGAGCTTGCCCGGAAACACCTTGATTTTGGAGTTAAAAAGGAGAACAAGGTCTCCAACACTTACCTCTTTCTTCATGATCTTGGCATCATGCCATTTCTTCGTTTGATCCTTGTAGATTTTGGAGCTCTCATAAGCCTCCAATCTCAATTCCTCAAGCTCATTCATTTGGAGAAAGCGCACTTCTCCGGCGGCATCAAAGTCAAAATTCATCTCTTTAAGGGCCCACCAAGCTTTGTGCTCCAACTCCACCGGAAAATGGCAAGCTTTCCCGTACACAAGCTTATACGGGGTGGTGCCAAGGGGTGTCTTGAAGGCGGTTCTCAATGCCCATAAGACATCCGGAAGCTTTTGGGACCAATCTTTCCGGCTTTTGTTGGTGACTTTCTCTAAAATGGCTTTAATTTGGCGGTTAGAAACCTCCACTTGCCCACTAGTTTGAGGGTGGTAGGCAAGTGCGGTTTTGTGCCGCACTCCATGTGATTCAAGTAGAGCCTTGAAGGTGCTCTTGCGGAAATGAGATCCGCCATCACTTATGACTACTCTTGGTGTTCCGAACCTTGGGAAAATCGTGCCTTTGAAAAGCTTCATCACAACCTTGCTATCATTGGTGGGGGAGGCAACCGCTTCAATCCATTTGGATACATAGTCCACCGCAACCAAGATGTATTCATTTCCACAAGAGTTGGGAAAGGGTCCCATGAAGTCTATGCCCCAACAATCAAAAAGCTCAATCTCCAATATGTTAGTCAAGGGCATCTCACTTCTCTTCCCAATGTTCCCAACCCTTTGGCAAGCATCACAAGATTTAACCAAGTAGTGAATGTCTTTGAACATGGAGGGCCAATAAAACCTACCTTGGAGGATCTTGGCAATTGTTCTAGAGGTGGCCAAGTGTCCTCCATAGGCGGAATTGTGAACTCGGTCAACAATCTCCAAGCCCTCCTCTCTTGAAACACATCTCCAGAACATTCCATCCCCACACTTGCGGAACAAGTGGGGATCATTCCAAAAGTATCTCCTAGCATCATTTCTCAACTTCCGCCTTTCTCTTGGTTCCATTTCATCCGGTAGGAAACCACTCACAATGTAGTTTGCAAGATCCGCAAACCAAGGGGTCTTGGCGGTAACTTCCATGAGTCCATCATCCCGCAACCACTCATTGATGGGTCCACTCTTGTCTTGTATCTCATGGTCTTCAACGGTCAATCTAGATAAGTGGTCGGCAACAACATTTTCCGAACCGGCCTTATCCTTAATCTCTAAATCAAATTCTTGAAGGAGAAGGACCCATCTCAAGAGTCGGGGCTTTGCATCTTTCTTCACCATCAATTGTCTCAAGG
The DNA here is from genome assembly GCF_048544455.1 of Silene latifolia. Lineage (NCBI taxonomy): Eukaryota > Viridiplantae > Streptophyta > Magnoliopsida > Caryophyllales > Caryophyllaceae > Silene > Silene latifolia. Next base: position 173,487,093 of record NC_133526.1, read on the forward strand.
CGGTGTGATCGGAGTAAACCACCACCTTAGACCCAACAAGGTATTGCCGAAATTTCTCCACGGCATGAACAATTGCCAACATTTCCTTTTCGGTAGTAGCATATCCACATTGAGTTTGATCAAGAGTCTTGCTTGTGTAATATATCACATGATGCTTCTTATCCACAACTTGCCCAAGTACCGCACCAACCGCGAAGTCCGAAGCATCACACATTATCTCAAAGGGAAGATTCCAATCCGGAGACCGGATTATCGGTGCCGTGACCAATGCTCTCTTCAACCTATTAAAAGCTTCAAGGCAAGAATCATCAAACACAAAGGGGGAATCCTTAAGGAGTAATGAGGTTAGGGGCTTTGCTATTTTTGAAAAATCCTTGATAAAACGCCGATAAAATCCGGCATGGCCGAGAAAACTTCTCACTCCCTTAACATTAGAAGGGGGTGACAAGTTTTCTATGACCGCAACTTTGGCCCCATCGACCTCAATACCCCTCCTTGAAACGATGTGACCGAGGACAACCCCTTCCTCAACCATGAAATGGCACTTTTCCCAATTAAGGACGAGGTTATGCTCCTCACACCGTTTCAACACACAAGCCAAGTTCTCAAGACCAAGCTCAAACGAGTCTCCATGGACACTAAAGTCGTCCATGAAGACTTCCATGCTTTTTTCAAGGAAATCGGAAAATATTGCCATCATGCACCTTTGAAAGTTGCCGAGCGCATTACAAAGCCCGAATGGCATCCTACGGTAGGCATAGACCCCTATTGGACAAGTGAAGGTCGTCTTCTCTTGGTCATCCGGGTGGATGGGAATTTGGAAAAACCCGGAATAACCGTCTAAGAAGCAATAATATGCATGGCCCGCGAGCCTTTCTAGCATTTGGTCAATGAAGGGAATTGGGAAGTGGCCTTTGAGGGTGGCGGCATTGAGCTTGCGGTAGTCAATACACATTCGCCACCCGGTCACGGGTCTAGTGGGTAGGGTGGTGCCATCCTCTTGTTCAACCATTTGTATCCCCCTCTTTTTGGGTACCACGTGGACCGGACTAACCCATTTGCTATCGGTAATTTGGTATATAATACCGGCCTCTAGGAGTTTCAACACTTCATTTTTCACCACCTCGGCCATCTTTGGGTTAATCCGCCTAAGACCGTCAACCTTGGGTTGACTCCCCTCTTCCAAAACTATTCTATGCATGCACAAACTCGGACTTAAGCCCTTGATGTCATCAATGCTATACCCAAGTGCTCCTCTATGAGTTTTCAAGATTTCCAAAAGCTTCTTCTCTTGGGACTCACTTAGGTTAGCATTGACGATCACCGGATAGGCCTCTCCCTCATCAAGGAAAGCATATTTGAGTGAGGGAGGCAAGGGTTTGAGTTGTACCTTTGGAGGGAGAAAGCCCTCCACTTTCTTCAATAGTTCCTCATCAACTTCGTGATCCTCTTTCATTGCCTCATCATGCAAAGAGATTTGAAAAACCTCTTCCATCTCCGCCTCTTCACGGGCTACTTCGTGCACTACTTCATCAATTACCTCAATTGTGCTCAATCTTTCTACACTTGGACCTTTCATCAAATTTGGCAAGTTAAATTCGATTTTGTTGCCCTCAATTTGGAAGGTTAGCCGCCCATTCTTCACATCAATGAGTACTCCTCCGGTAGCCAAAAATGGCCTACCTAGGATGATGGGAGTATGGCTATCCTCCGGAATATCAAGGACAACAAAATCGGTCGGAATCAAAAACTTTCCAACCTTGACGGGCACGTCCTCAAGCACCCCCATAGGGCGTTTGACGGACCTATCCGCCAATTGGAGAGTCATGGTAGTGGGAGCCAAGTTTTGAATGCCAATCCTTTTTGCAACTTTCAAAGGAATAACACTAACACTTGCTCCCAAGTCACAAAGGGCTCTTGATATAGGAACACCGCCAACTACACAAGGAATGGAAAAGCTTCCCGGGTCACCAAGTTTAGTGGGCAATTTGTTAAGGATATGAGCACTACATGCTTCTTCCATAGCCACTATTTCTTGGTCACCCAAGACTCTTTTCCTAGTCAAAATGTCTTTTAAAAATTTTGAGTAGGTTGGCATGTTCATTATCACCTCCGTAAAGGGTAGGGTAACCTCAAGTTTCTCAAGCATATCACAAAATTTGGCATACTTGAGGTTTTCCCTACTCCTTATGGCTCTTGAAGGGTAAGGAATTTTAGAAACAAGTTGGGAATTGGAAGATACCTTTGGAGGAGCCGAACTTTTTGTTACCTTTTTAGAATGTTGCAAAGGTACTTCTTCAATAGCTTCCTCCTCATAAGGGAGGTCTTCTACATATCCATCAACATCCTTGTCCACTTGAATTCCTCTTCTAGTCAAATCTTCGCGAGCCTTCTTTCCTTTCTTGTCTTCATTAGCTTTACGCGAAGCCTCAATGGGTGATCTTTCCTCTTCATCATCCATTTCTACCTCATTCCCCTTGGGATCTTCATTAACTTCCAACTCAAGGTCTTTGTAAGGGTCCTCAAGCTCTAAACCACTCCTTAGCACTACCGCATGAGCATGGTGGCTATTTGAGGCATCTTTGGAGCTTTGTCCTTGAGCCAACAAACCACCGGGCGGCCTTTGAGGGTTAGCCATAGCATGAGAAGCCATCCTAGATTCCATTTCCCTCATGTCCTTAAGAAATATAGCTCTCAAGTTTGCTTGTTCTTGTTGAGTAGCTTTAGCAAAATTAGCTATCTCTTGGCTATGTTGAAGTTGCATGTTCTTAATCATCTTCAAAAGCTCCATTTGAGAGAGCTCACCTTGGGGTTCTTGATGAGGTTGGTTGGCTATGGGTAAAGGGAACCCATAGTCATATCTAGCATTGGCACCTTGGTTGTTGTTTTGCCCCACTTGGAAGTTAGCTCTAGGACCATAGTTGTTGAAGTTTGATCCTTGACCTTGTTCTTGAGACCCTTGAACATACCCTTGCCCAAATCCTTGATTTGCTTGATTTACTTGATTCCCTTGGTAAAACCCTTGGTTGCTTTGGTTTCCACCAAACTCTTGGTACCCTTGTTGTTGGTTGCCATAGTTTTGGGGTTGATTGATGCTTGACCATTGGTTTTGGTTTCCGGAATTATTTCTTGGGTTTGGGAGAATTCCCCTTGGTTGAGCAAAACCGGGTGGATTGGTTTGGGTTTGTGGTTGGAGATGTTGGGGGTTTTGAACATTGGTGCTTTTGTAACTAAAGTTGGGGTGGTTCCTTAACCCGGGGTGGTAGAAATTGGTATTTGGATTGTAGGTGTTTGGGTTGTTGTAAGGAGGCCTAGGTGGTCTAGGATTGTTGTTGTAGCTTTGAAAAGCGTTCACCTCTTGAGCATTCTCTTCATAGGCACCATTGTAATTGTTGCCACACAAGTCATATGTATGACCACTTCCTCCACAAAGTTCACAACTTGAGACTTGAGCCACTTCTTCCATGGGCGGCCCATATGAGGTTGCGGCTTGGTTCACTTGATTCTTTGAAAACTTCTCAAATTGTTTTGTGAGCAAGTCGAGCTTGGCATTTGTCTCGGAGTTGGAGGCATTTTCCTTAGGAAATTTCCCGTTCCTTCGTAGCATGTTCCCTCTAGAACCATAGTTTGCCTCCGAATCTACCATTTTCTTGATCAATGCCGTGCCCTCTTCATCACTCAAGTGGTCAAAACCCCCCCCCCCGGAGGCATTTACCATCTCCTTAGTTCTTGGTAGTAAAGTTTGGAAGAATGTTTGAGTAATGTACCATTCCGGTATTCCATGGTGGGGGCAACTTGCTATCAAGTCTTGATAACGGTCCCAAGCCTCACCCAAGCCTCACCCAAGGACTCCCCATCCTCTTGTTGGAACGTATGGATCTCATTGCGGAGCATCGCGGTCTTGGAGGAAGGGTAGTACTTGGCCATAAATGCTTTGGCTAAGTCGTCCCAAGTAGTGAAAGTATCCGGTGGGTGGATGTTCAACCACCGGTCCGCTTTGCCCGTCAATGAAAACGGAAACAACATCATTCTCAAGGTGTCTTCGGACACCCCATTCTTCTTCATTAGTGAAACTTTCCTCTTAAACTTCCGGAGATGAGCATGGGCATCCTCTTCAATATGACCCCCGAACAAGTCCTTCTCAATTAACCCGACTTGGGAGGGATGCATTTCAAAATTGTTTGGGGACAAGGTGCCGAAATTGATAGGGTTACATGAATCATTATGGTTAGGCCGGTTATGATCTCTAAGAGCCATTTGTGGTGGGTGGTTTGGTTCTTGATGTGGTGGTGTTTGAGGTGGACTATTGTAATTAAGGAAGTTATGAAAGGGGTTCTCTACTAAAGTCTCAATTGTGGTATTTGGTTGAATCGTAGTTGTTGTATCAAAATTTTGTGGGATGTGTGAGTTTGGTTGATCAATGTTTGCTTGTGTGGAATTATTCCTTACTCTTTCAAGAGTCCTAGTCCTCAAGGTTCTAAAAAGCCTTTCGGGGTCGGAGTTGAATAGAAGAGCTTGGTGATTCCTTCTAGGCATACACTTAACAAATCGTAAGTCTCCTAGTGTTTTTACACACTAGGGAAAGGCAAAAATCACACACACTCTACAAACAACAATCAACTACTAAAGCAAACTAACAATTGAGACTAGATTAAAGCAAAGACTCTAAATAAAACTAAGCATAACCTAACGCCATCCCCGGCAACGGCGCCATTTGATAATAGGAAATTTGTCGTCTACTCCCTATACCAAAACTATTTGTAAAACCCGAAAAAGCGTAGTATTTAGTCGGGGTCGAACTCAAGGACGGCGGGGGTTGCTACAAAGTTCGATTAAGAGTCAAGTTTAATCAAAGTTAAAAGAAGGGGTTTTGGTTTTAATCACTAGAGCAAAGGACAAACAAGTTGATGATAATGAATACGGTTAATTAAAAGCTAGGGCTTTCGGGGTCATCAATATGGTTTAGGGGCAAACATGAAGATCAAAAAGGGTCAATGGTGAAAGATTATCCTAAGACGTAAAACCAATGTCTTGGTTATCTTAAAGGTGGCTACTAATTCTCATTAAGTATCACACCTCTCCTAAACATACATCAAGACCCCCACAAACTTTCATTCAAAGGGAGAATTAAGCAATAATGAAAGAAAGGCAAAAGCTTTCACTTGAGCAAATCAACAAACACCTTGAGTGCATGAATAGGAAAGATAAACAATTCACCAAAGACCAAAATATTCAAAGAATCATGCCCATAAATTCCATAAAGACTCCCCCTAAACCCTAGAAGGAATCTACTCACTCATGTTAAGGGAAATTATGCTAAATAGAGAAGAAAAGCAAACAACACAAGGAGGAGACATGATGAATGTTATAGCAATATCAAAAGACAAGGAAAATGTAAACAAATGATAAACAAGTAAAGGAAAGGAGAGGAATTATACCAACACAAAGAAAGATGAATGCTTGATTGAATAATAAGAAGGAAAACCCTTCAAAATCCCAAATACAATCTTCAAAACCAAGTGTAAACAATTGATACTTACTAATGCTTACTAATTTCACTAAGTAATTGCTAATTATTAAGGAAAGATTAAGGCTTGATTAAGGAAAGATTAAGGCAAAATGTGGAAAGTTTTCAGATCTAGGGTTATGTGTCGAAAATGAATTAAGGAGGGGGTATTTATAGCTTACAATTGTTTAGGTCGAAAATTACAAAAGAGTTCAAAATGCGGAGAAGGGAGTCTGAGCCGGTGGACCGGCCGCCGGTCATTTGACCGGCACAAAACCCTCTGGAACTTTTGAGTTCCAATTAAATCATCAGGTATGGCAAGCCGGTGGGCCGGCCGCCGGCTGTTGACCGGCTCCAGGGGGTGTCTTCAGCCGGCTCACCGGCTGCCGCCTAGCCGGCTGGAAATCCTTCTTCAGGTCTTCAATAGTCAACGTAAGCATAGTAGGACTCTCAGCCGGTGGACCGGCTGCCGGCCGACCGGCCGGGAGTCCTTCCTCTCTTCGATTCACTCTTCTTCTCTTCACTTCACTCTTCTCTTCTAAGCATCTCTTGAAGGTCCAATATCTAGCTCCCTTAGCCCTCTTCCTTATGCAAAATCTGCAGTGAGGCATACAAATCTCATAGTACGGGCTAAAGCTACAAAAATGGGGCTAAAAAGGGTCAAAACCTGCATGTGATCGGGAAATATGCAAAGAAAAGAAAGGTGAAATAGACACAAAATGGGGACTCATCAGTTACCCCCTAAAAAAAGAAAAAAAAAGAAATCTATAAGTTAGAAATGTAGAAATGAAATTAAGAAATTGAAATTAATATAGAAATGTTGAGATTTGGTAAAATGAATTAAATGAGAAATATTAAAAATGAAAATTATTCTCTAAAATGATGAATTAAAATGAAAAATACTTCTTAAAATGAAAATATACAAGTGTGATAAAATGGTAAAATGTCGACGTCGCCTCGTAATGCGTGCCCGCGAAATTAGGAAACCTGAAACATGGTAATTCTCACGTATTTACTAAAATAATAACCCGTAGGAATAGGAAATTATTCGTCATGGAATTAGGAAAGATCCAACGCGGAAAATCACAGAAGTGAAGCTGAGGAAGAGGCGCAGCATGAGCTGCGTCCTTTTGAAGAGGCGCAGCAGGTGTTGCGCCTGTTCCCAAGCTGTCCTGTTCTGACGGATTTTTGGAAACAGAAATTAGTATAAATAGAAGCGCGGATGGAGCTTTTATTCACATAATTCTTCCGTCTCTTCTTCGTCTATTTACATAAAATTCTCAAAATAAATTTTTCATCATGAATACTTTGGAGATCCGCTTGAAGGAATGGACCAACGAATTTTCGAATATGGAGAAGCATGATATGGGTGCTTATAATTTTGGGTCTTTGTTGAGTTTAAAACTCATCAAGGTTGTTAAACCTTTCTTGGATGCTTGCCTTGACTATTGGGACCCGAATTACCATGTTTTTGCGTTCCCTGGAGGTGATATTTGCCCATTTCCTGAAGAAATTGCTGCTATTGGTGGGTGGGATCCCGAACACTTGCCTGCCATTCCTTCTACTTCGCAAGGGTATAAGAGCAAATTTAGAGACTTGCTTGGATTGACTAGACTTGAGGTGGACCGTCTAGTTACCTCGAAAGGCGTGAGAATGTTGGACTTCATAAATCGATTCATCAACATAGCCGACCCCACCGTTTCCCATGTTGCTAGGCGGAGGGCATTTGGCTTTTGCTTGTTGCATGTGTATGTCTTCCAAGGGCATGTTGATGAAGACTTGAGAGATGATCCCCGTCTTTTGGGCCTTGTTGAGCAGATAGAGCTGCGCAGGAGCCCAGCTTGCTTATGCTTAGGGGAGATTATTTTGGGCTTGGATAGTAAGAAATCCAACCGTGATCGACCGTATTTGGGAAGCCCCGTCCTTTTGCAAGTAAAAGACTTTTTTTTTTTTTTTTGATGTCTAATATCTGCTTTTGGTAGGTTTGGCTTATGGAACGGCTCCGATTGATCGAGCCCCCAGTTCATGTGCTTTCCTATCATGCCCGCTCGATTGCGATGAGGACGAAGTTGTACATGGTGGACTTCACTCGGGTCTGTGATTATTGGAAGAACAAGCTGAAGAGCGACGATGGCCCGTTGATTAGGTGGGTCGTACTGTGGTGGCACCTCAAATCTGTCACTGGAGTGTCTTCTTTGGATCCCACTAGGTCCGTGCGCATTCCTGTATTGGAGTTTATGGTGTGTATCTTCCCGGAAAGACTGATGAGATAAGTTGGGCTGAAACAGATGATCCCGAGGCTTGACACCGTCCCTCAGACTGCTATGGCGCTTACTACAGAGAACCGACGAGAGTGGGCTATTAAATGGGCCCAAAGAAACATGTGATTCTTGAATTTCTCTGCCAATGCCTTGTGGGTGTCAGATTCTTATCTGAGATGGAGAAAGGCTACTACTCCGGAAGAGCGCAAGAGAGTGAGGAAACGAGAGCCTGTTGATTACAAGGTGTGCGAGGGAGAGAAAGAGAAAGAGAAGCACTTGACAGAGGGAGAAGAAGAAGTCGGGTTTCAAGTTGTTCATCCTTCAAAGAAACCAAAGACTACTCCTGTCGCGGAAATGGTGATTGGCAAGAATGGAAAGGCTAGGCCTCGAGAAAGACCGTTGGTGATTAGGTCTGAAGTGGCGCAAGAGCGTCCGGCTCGAGGTCGTGACAAGAAATATGATAAGAATGACAAGGGCAAGGGGAAGATGGAGGAATAGCCCGAGTCTTTATTTATTATTTGATTATTATTATTTATTTGTTGCTGTAATAAAAAAAGGTGGGGTTTTTAGAATCCTAGCCTATTCTATTTTTATTATGTAGCGTACTATTATTTATCAGAAAATGAGTGAAATAAGAAAAGGTTAAATGGTTATGAAACCGATGTGATTTTCTATCTATTATTCTTGTCGAATTTCAAATGCAATGCAAATGTCCTTCTATTTACATTTTAGATATAACGGGTTGAATCCTGTGAAGGATTGCCTACGTATTCACTTAAAAAAGTGAAATCAAACCCTTGCGCGTAGTTCAAGTAAATGTAAAAGAATAATTGTTCTAAGCAAGAGCTTGTAATGAACGTAGAAAATAAGCATGAGCTTTTGCTTGCTCTGAAGGTGCGAATTTAGTTTATTTGATGATACGAGGATGACAAATTTGTCAAAATGCAAGAGCACAGTGACATTAGCTTATTTCAGCTTGGCCAGGGGCCGTTTATTTAGTGCCACAAGAGCGACACGTGGGGTTACGCGAGACGCGTTTTCGTTCCTATTCTAGGCATAGTACCGTTTTAGTTGGTCAAGGTTTGTTGGGTTTGAAAACTCATTCCCGTCTAGGTCTGTGATTCTAACCGCACCCCCTGGGAGTATGGATTTGACTAGAAATGGTCCGGCCCAATTAGGTTTGAATTTTCCCCGTGAGTCGACAGGTAAAAGAGCTCTAACCGATTTGAGCACTAAGTCTCCTTCTTTGATGTTTCTTGGCCTAACCCTTTTGTTGAAAGCTCGTTTGATACGTGCTTGATATGTTTGGACATTATGTAAGGCGTGTAGCCTACGTTCGTCTAGGAGGATGAGTTCTTCATATCTATCCGTCTTCCAATCGGCTTCCGGGATTTGGCTTTCTAGTAAAATACGCAAGGATGGTATTTCTAGCTCGACTGGTTGTACAGCTTCCATGCCGTAGGTCAAATAGAAAGGAGTAGCCCCAGTGGGCGTCCTAACAGATGTATGATACCCCCACAAAGCGAAGGGTATCGTGCTTGGCCAATCTCTATAGTTGTCAATCATTTTCTTGAGAATTGTGACAACATTCTTGTTTGCCGCCTCTACCGTACCGTTAGTCTGTGGTCTATAGGGCGAAGAGTGGTGGTGCTTAATCTTGTATTTGGCTAGCAATTGCTCGGTCTCAGCTTGGAAATGTGATCCATTATCACTAATGTTCTCATGTGGGCAACCATATCAACAGATGATGTTATTTTGTATGAACTTTGCCACATTTTTTGCTGTAAGACTAGTGTAGGAAGCCGCTTCTACCCATTTGGTGAAATAGTCGATTGCTACTAGAATGAAACAGTGACCTCTTGTTCCGGCTGGGGTTATCTTCCCGATTATGTCAATTCCCCATGCAGAAAATGGCCAAGGGGATGTCATTGTATAGAGCAATGAAGGAGGGACATGTTGTACGTTCCCGGAGATTTGGCAATTGTGGCAATGTCTTACGTATTTGATGCAATCGGATTCCATTGTGGTCCAATAATACCCCAGACGTGTGATTTTCTTTGCCATCATAGGCCCACTCATGTGAGGACCGCATTCTCCGTCGTGGACTTCTTCCATCACCTTTCGTGCCTGTGAATGATCAAGGCAACGTAGGACTACACCAAGAGGTGTTGTTTTGTATAATTCTCCTTGCATGAGAACGTATTGGGAAGCTAGTAGGCGTATAGCACGTTGTCCCCTTTTGTCCATATCCGGTGAATAGGTACCATTAAGCTTAAAATTCAGGATTGCTTGGAACCAGGGTTCCTGCGCGATCTCTTCTTCATTGGTGATTTGGTGGACATAAGCCGGCTCTGACCGTCGTTCGATGCACAAAGGCATTTCCATCATGTGATCCGGCATATTAATCAGAGATGCAAGTTTCGCAAGAGCGTCTGCAAATTGATTTTCTTCCCGAGGTAGGTGTAAGTAGGTTACGTGATCAAAGAATTGAGCCACTTGGTCTATTCTAGCCTGATAAGGTGCGAGGCTTTCGCTTCGGATTTTCCAAGATCCTGTAACTTGGTTGATGATCAGTGATGAATCCCCATGTACTCGAAGGTTTTTAATGCCTAAGCTCACTGCCGCTTGTAGTCCAATGAGACAAGCTTCAGATTCGCAAACATTGTTTGTCACCTCGAAGTCGAGTTTGACAGCAATTGGTGTATGCTCGCCTTCAGGAGAAATGAGCAACACTCATATTACAAATCCTCTTAAGTTTGATGCTCCATCAAAGTACAGGTCCCAGGAGTCTACATCAGTTTGGAGTATATCCTCGTCTGGAAATGACCAAGTATCTATTGTTTGTGCGTCGTTGATTGGATTTTCTGCGAAGAATTCGGCGACGGCGCGACCTTTTATAACTTTCAGTGGCACGTATTTGAGGTAGAATTCTGAGAGCATCAGGGTCCATCTTGCTAGACGTCCGTTGAGGACGGGTTTCTCGAAGAGGTATTTGACTGGATCCATTTTGGAGTATATTTTGACGGAGTAGCTAAGCATGTAATGGCGTAGCTTCTTCGTTGCCCACACAAGAGCGAGGCATGTCTTTTCGAGTTGTGAGTATTTGCACTCGTACTCCAAGAACTTCTTACTAAGATAGTAGATAGCTCTTTCTTCACTTCCTACGATTTGAGCCGCATGGCACCCATGGCCATTTCGGTTACTGTGAGATATAAACCAAGAGGTTGATCTCGTTGTGGTGGCATGAGCACTGGTGGTTTAGCCAATATCTCCTTGATTCGGTCGAATGCCTTTTGACAATCATCATCCCACGTGGTGTGGTCTGTTTTCTTGAGTTTCTTGAAGATAGGCTCACAGATCATTGTAAGTTTCGATATGAATCGACTTATATATTGTACTTTTCCCAGGAATCCTCTGACTTCTTTTTCTGTTTGAGGTTGTGGCATTTCGATCAGAGCTTTGATTTTGAAAGGATCTATTTCTATACCTCGTTGGCTAAAAACGTATCCCAGGAGTTTGCCAGATGTTACCCCGAATGTGCATTTCTGAGGATTGAGCCTCATGTTGTACTTTCGTAGCCTTGCGAAGAACTTGCGAAGGTTCGCAATATGTCCCTCTCTTTCCTTGGATTTGACAATCATGTCATCTACGTATACCTCAACTTCTTTGTGCATCATGTCATGTAGGAGTGTAGTTGCGGTGCGTTGATATGTAGCTCCGGCGTTGATTAATCCAAACGGCATTACCGTATAACAATAAGTTCCCCATTGGGTCACAAATACGGTCTTATGCATATCTTCCATGGCCATCTTGATTTGATTATATCCCGCATACCCATCCATGAAGGATAGTAATGCGTGGTCTGCAGTATTGTCCACCAATATGTCGATGTGAGGTAGAGGGAAGTCATCTTTTGGACTTGCTTTGTTTAAGTCCCTAAAGTCAACACAAACACGGATTCTCCCATCCTTTTTGGGTACGGGTACTATGTTAGCTACCCAGTCAGAATACTCGGAAACTTTAATGAACCCGGCTTTGAATTGTTTGTCAACTTCTTCCTTAATCTTTAGAGCCCATTCTGTTCTCATTCGTCGAAGCTTTTGTTTTACAGGTTTGAAACCTGGCTTAATCGGAATCCTATGTTCGGCGATATCCCTGTCGATCCCTGGCATGTCTTTGTAGGACCAAGCGAAAACGTCTTTGAATTCATTTAGGAGGTCTATGAAATCGGCCCTTTCGGTAGAGCTCAAGGTAGTCCCTATCCTAAGTTTTTGGGGTTCTAGTTCGGTTCCTACATTGATGGGTTCGGTGTCCTCTATTACTGATCCCCTTCCCCTTCCTGTAGTATTTCTTTGGCTACGTAGGGAGGTATTTCGATCGAGTCTGGGTCTTGGTCATCCTCAGTATCATCGTAAACAGAATTGCACTCAAGATAACACAAAGAGTAAGCAGAACCTGATTTAATCATATCAAAATTTGAGTAAAGTTGAAACAAAGAAGCCAACTGATCCATGGTCAGTGGCGGCAAAGGGACAGTGGTAGGGCATTTCCCGAACTACTGTGACTACTCGAGGCTAAGCTAGGAGAAACAAAGGGAGTGGGGATGACGACAGGAGTGGACTCTCTAATGACTTCTCTAGACTCCGACTCTGACTCCGACTCGAACTCGAACTCATCGTCTTCTGGTTCTCCTTTGAACATCTCTCCTTCTCCAGTGGTGAGCTTGAAGAGTCTTCCTTGATTGTTGGTCCATTTGATTGATTTTCTCCATCCTTTCTGCTGCCTTGCGTTGGTTTATGTGATTAACGTGGTGGGGTTGAAGCGATCGTCTTGAAGTATCACGGTAATGATCTCATCCTGCGCGGCCCTAACGAATCGATCTTCTCCAAACAATAGGCTAACAGCTTGTTCGTCTAAGCAAGGTGCTTGATGGGTTTTGACGGTAGGAACCGTTTCTGGAGGGATAAAGTAGCAATCGTGAAAGATCTCGATTCCGGCTAGCTTCCTCTCGAGATAATGCCAAGGTTCGGGAAATCCGTGGAAGAGTTCTAGACTTCCTTCTTGAACAAAGTACCCGTTTAAAGTAGGGAGATAGGGCCGCATTTGGACTCCCACGTGCTTACGGTTTTGGACTTGGGCAAGCATTTCGAGAACCTCTTCTTTCGTGGGTTTGTACCCTAGTCCAAGTGGTATCCTCTTTGAGTTGCCTTCCTTGTATGGTGCGAAGGTGTTTCTTCGAGTAGGGTTTAAAGGCATTCCAGGGAGGTATCCCTGGGTTTTGAGTATGTGGTTGACCACCAAGTTGGAGTAGGGATTATAGTATAAGGGTGCCAATTCGCTTTCTATGACACTTACACTTTGGAAGCCCCCAAGTTCGTACACGGGATACGCAAGGACTTGATTGTTTGACTGTTTTTCGATTATTGCCTTGATGGGTGACGAAGTGATCGTCACTACTTTGCCATTTAGTGGGATCTTGATCTTTTGATGAAGAGTGGATGTTACCGCTTTGGATGCGTGAATCCACGGCCTTCCCAGAAGTATGTTGAAGGAAGCTTCGATGTCCACTATTTGGAAGTTAACCTTTCGTTCGATTGGCCCTGTGGCTATGGTTAGGTTAACAAGTCCTACCACCTTTCGTCGTGTACCGTCATACGCACGCACACCTTGATTGGTAGGGGTCCAATCCGACTCTTTCATGCCTAGCTTGTATGCCGTTTTGAGGGGTATGACGTTGACTGCAGAGCCATCGTCCACCAAGGTCATTGGCACATTCTTCTTTAGACAAATGACAGTGATGTATAGAGCAATGTTGTGACTAGCGCCAAAAGGTGGCAAATCTTCGTCTGAGAAAGTAATAGGATTACTTAGCTTCGGTGATTCTTGGAAGACCAATTTGACTACATCTTCAGGAGTGGAGTTATGTGCTACATTTAGTTTGGCCAAAGCTTGCAGTAAAGCTTGGCGATGTGGGAATGAGTTAGCTATTAATTGCCAGACTGAAAGATCAGCCTTTGTCTTCTGTAATTGCTTGAGCAAATGATCAGTGGAGTCCTCTTCGTTGTCAATTGGTGTGATGACGTTGGTTGGACCATTTTGAGTAGTGTTTTGATATGGACGACCCGAACGAGTTAGGTGGTCCACATCTTGGTCTTCGCCATTTTGGACTATTTCTTTGACTAGGGAGTTTTCAATGAGATACTCGTCCTCATCATCGTCGGCCCAAACTCCATTGATTGCAGTTAGTTCCCTCATTCTCATGATATCACCTTCTAGTCGTATGATTTGATCAACTAGCTTATCAACTACGGTGACTACCTCTTGCATAGTAGCGTTTTGGGAGAAGATTAGTGTCACATGTTCTTCGGGTGTCGCGTTGGGATCGCGTAAAGCTGTCACCATATTTTCTAATTCCCAAACTTCTCTATCCACACTCCTTGCCCATGTGATGAAGTCGGAAATGGTAGGGGAGATGGTAGAGTAGAGCCCTTCATTCTCGATTGCATAAATTTCATTTTCGCATGGAGAAATGAGGTGTGAGCAATCTAAGGTAGATTCATCACTTGTGATCACTAGAACTCCAAGAGGATTCTGAGTGTTGTTGGGCTTTCCTCCCGGTGGTATTGGTAGTCGACCATCTTCAATCATGTCTTGAAGCACGTTTTTCAACTTGTAGCATTTTTCTGTGTCGTGCCCCTTGCCCCTATGGTATTCACAGTACGAGTTCTCGTCGCAGAATTTGGATTTTCTTTCGGTTTCGGGAGTAGGTCCGATGGGTTGGAGTTTACCTTGCTTCATTAACCTTTTTAGAGCGTTGGAGTAAGTGTCCCCAAGATTTGTGAATTTCCTTGGTGGGGTACTTTTCTTGGATGGCTCGAGAAAGTTAACTTCATCGGTCTTGCTAGTAGAGCCGTATGAACGACTTGTGGACCCTTGATATCCTCGACCTACCGTTTTGGACAAGAGTCCTTTACGGATGTCATCTTCAATCCTTGTCCCTAGTACGGTTAAGTCCTTGAATGTTTTGATGTTTTGGTATCTCAAATGATTGGCATAGATGGGTTTGAGATTATCCACAAACTTTTCCACAAGGGTAGCCTCATCCGGGCGTTCAACTAGTTGGGTGCTAGTCTTCCTCCACCTACTTAGGAAGTCGGTGAATCCTTCTTTGTCATTTTGGGTAAGAACCTCTAGAGTACGCATGTTTACTTGGATCTCGGCATTATCCGCATATTGTTTAGAGAACTCGATTGCGGCGTCTTCCCAAGTAGCGACCTTTTTGTGATCTAAGGAGTAGAACCATTGCTTTGGGATAGTGTCAAGAGATGAAGGAAAGATCCTTAAGAACATCTCGGGTTTGATGCCTTTGATAGACATGTAATCCTTGAAGGGACGGATGTGGTTCAAAGGGTTCTCGTGTCCCTTGAACTTAGGGATATCCGTCATATTGAAGTTAGTTGGCAATTTGGAATTGACGGCCTCATACTTGCGATTGTTCTCCCTATAAATGTCATCCCCCTTAAGGTACATCAATTGCTCCTCTAAGTATTGGAGTCTTTTCTCAGCTACAGTCATCCCCATGAGAGGAGTTTCATCCTTGGATTCATTGTCAGAGTCACGTAGTACTTTACTTTCATGAGGAGGCAACCTTCCCTCTACGGCATAGATACGGCCCTCAATGAGCTCAAGGCGGTCATAGACTTGGTCTTGGGTGACTTGCATTTGGGCTAGCGCGGCTAGGATTCGATCATTACCATCTTGAAGTTGGTGGAGGTTTGTTTCATCACTTGATCCGGGCATCTTGAAAACTGGATAAGAGATCGGCGACGAATCAAAACACGATCGACCATTCTAACACACTTGCTAAAAGAAGAAATGTTTTGACTCATGAAGTGGGTGTGTGCCACTTGTGTTGAGTGATCTTTGAAGAAAGACAAGGTTTTTGAAAATGTGTGTCCTAGTCAACTATAGTGTAGTTGTAGGAGTGGACTCGAAGTGAGGTTTTGAAATGGGCTTGTGGCCCAAATTTTGACACGACAAACGGACAGAGTTTTGACCGAATTTTGCGCTAATTGGAAGCCTATTTCGAAATTTTTGTTTGAAAATGGGTTTTGATTTTTGAAAAATCGTCATGGTTTTGTTTAAAAGTGGTGATCACGTAAGGTACAAACATTTATACAAGCATTATAACGGGATTCTGAGTGCATTTAAAAGGGTTTTGGTTTAAAGGGTGGGTTGCCATACCGAACCATCAAACCCGAAGTCTGTGGAGAGGCTCGTACCAAACAAGAGTAAAGCCGATTCCTAGTCCATTTCCTCAAGTAGTGAAGGCCCTTGATACAAACAAGAGTAAGCATCATGGTATGGATGACGTCAATCGCTATCCATCCTTAGGCCCAAATAAGAATTAGGACCGTTTAGACGGGACGATTGGTCGAATGGGTTGGGTTGGGCCTAGGAAGGCCGAATAAAACGGTCTAGGAAGACCGAGTTATGAAAACCGACAATTGTCTTGTACAAACTATTCCCTAACCTTGTTCAAGTTTCACCCTTGCTACACGTAAGTGTATTATCCCCAGCGGAGTCGCCAAACTGTGGACAGCGGGGGCCCACGGGGGCGCTTGGGAGGAAAAGAGAAACAAGCGTTTGCATTTTTGTATGGAGTCGCCACCAATTTTTATGGGAAATTGGAACTGTTCGAATACCTCGTGTCATGTCAAGACACAAAGTAGAGACATGAACACTAAGCAATCGTTACCCTTAGCATTCTATGTCTAGAATGACTCTCGTGGATGCCAATGAACACGGGTGTTCACAGATATCTGGAGTAAGGGGTGAGGGTACGTATTAGGAAGCTCTTTTGATCGAACACCTAATCCCGCCCGCCTCGATAGCGGCCTATACTAATGATTAGGGAAGTTGTCTATACTCGATATATCGTCGATTATATGCATGCAATGCAACATCCAAGTTTTGATCCTAGCATGTGAAGATTAGGCTAAGTCGGTTGACACATAATTTAGCATACAATTAATGTCGAAGTAGGATTTAATGCTCATTTACATGTGAAAACATACAAGCAATAAAAGAAACACAATAATTATAAATTACAATAATGAAAATTACAATAATTACAATGGAATAGGCGATTTATGTCGAAAATACCTTTAAAACGAATAATTTGAGAAAAACGAAATAAAAGAATAAAGTTACGAACAGATCAGAAGGTGATAATACAGATAATAGTCAATTAATATGTAAACTAATTTAAATTAGGTCAAGGCAGAAACGGAGTTCAGGGACAGAACTCAGCCAGGAACAGGCGCAGCAGAGCTGCGTCCTTTGGAATAGGCGCAGCAGACACTGCGTCTGTTCCTTGTCTCAGTTCGGGCTGTGAAGCCGTAATTGCAAGCCGTTAATGTTAATTGGTGAATTTAATGATCGATTGATGATATTTACTCGGATGAAAGTGATTAATATGTTATTTAACATATGAATGGGTCATGAAAACAGTAAAACATGAATAAGACGGAATTAAACGATTTAACATAAGATGGATTAATTACAGGAGTGAAAAAATATTAACAAACTAAACAAATTAAATCAATTAATTAGGTTAGATACGATGGATTAATGACGAATATGCGATGAATATGACAAAAGACAGATGAAAACTATATCAAAGACGAATTCCAGAAACCCAATATCGATGAATTGAATCTCTACAACCTGGAATTGAATTTAATGACGAAAACCCGCAAATATTGGATTATTTGGGATTTAAGTCGGATTTGTGATGATTAAAACATATTAATGAGGATGATTATAATATACATGTGAATTATATGCTATCATGATGAAGAATTAACAAACAAACGAAACAAATAAAAGAACTTGACGAATAACAGAGGACGAACGAAGAAGAAAGGAAGCAGGAACTGCGGCAGCCTCACGAAGAGGCGCAGCAGGAACTGCGCTCCTTCGAAGAGGCGCAGCAGTTGCTGCGTCCTTTCTCGACGGTTATCTACTGGAAATCCGTAAAAAAGAAGTTTTAAAGCATGGTTTTATAAATCGGTTTTAATGGTATTTTCGACATAAACCTTACAATTGATGATGATACAATAAATAAATACAATAAATAAAAAGAGATTACACCCTCAGACTTACATGTTGACGAAACGAGAAGGACTAAGATATCGATTAGTGATGCTCGACGCGAATGCAAAGAAAGTGCCCTCGTAAGAGGAAAACGATTAGATTAATTAAGTTGATTGATTACGTGGTCGAATGTTCAAGCACGTAGACGCCAAAAAGTAAGAACAAAGTCTAGAATGCAAAGGGAGAAGAGAAGGGCGGACACTCGCGTGAGAAATATGAGGAGCGAAGGCTCCTATTTATACTAATCACGTGGAGGAATTAGGGTTTTGGAGACTCTTTGGAAGTGAATCTCGGAAAGATATGAAAAAGATACGAGAAATACGCAGAAAAGGGCCTGGGAAGAGGCGCAGCAGCCACTGCGTCTCTTGGAAGAGGCGCAGCACCTGCTGCGTCTGTTCCCAAGGGGTTTCCTCCTGCGGAAGAAAGATTTCCGTGTTTGAGTTATGGTAGGACGGAAATAATTCGGTTTTCCTTAATATCTTATGTGAATATTACGGGAAATTGTTTACCAAAAGATAAAATTTATGAAATATGGAATAGAAATATCCGGAACACTCCAGAACATTCTGACTCGGGATTTAACGGTTATCAGAAAATGGAGACGGTTTTAGGCCCGGACTCCAAATGTACTCTAATTACTGTCAAAATGACCGTATCGGGACGTAGATGACAACCAAGAGGTAGACATTAATATTTGAGCAATCACTTAACGATAATCTTACGAACTGTCACAAATCGTTCCGCGTACCAAACATGCGGCCCAATCATCACCGGGTGGTTTGCGAGAGGTGCAGAAATGAGGTATCTACAACCCGTTATTCTGACTTCTTGTATCCTGGCTCCTCCATAGGAAACGCTAGACCCTCTGCCTCCGAGACGCTGATGCGCCAAGCCAGGAAAAGAACTGCTGACTCCTTCACCTCTCTTGCCTCCTCAAGAAAGAGATCCTCCTCAAGACCTGCTCCAGAACCTATTGAAGTGACCCCAATATCGCGTGCCCCTGGGTCCCCTGTCCATGCTGACGAGCTGCTGCTGCGCCTCCTTGCTAACTTCGGGGATGCTGAACGTGCCGACTACTGGCCTGCGCTGGAGAGGCTCCTGACTCCGGCTTGCTCCAGGGCATTCGATGAGACTGCCCCTCAGGAGATGACTGACCTGGCTGCTGAACACTGCTTCCTTGTGAGTCTTCTTTTTACCGGCCCTTTTCTTTCTTTGCCCCTGTGCTTCCCTGACTGATGGTTTCCTTCATTGCGGGCTTTTCAATCATCCCTCTACCTCCGCAAGATGCTGTAGAGGGCCAAAGTTGAGTGTATGGCTTCTATGGGGAAGAACAAGGAGCTCACAGCTACCTGTGCCAAACTGAGGGAGCAGCTCCATGCGGCCAAAAAGGAGGAGGCAGCTAAAGATCAGCTGGCGAGGACGCATGAAGCTAACTGCGTTCTGACTTCTGGGCTGACAAAGGCAGAGGCCCATGCTGAAGAGATGGCTGAGCTAGCCAAAAACGTGGGAGCCTACAGTGCTTTTGAGGGGCGGATTGACTGCATCCGTGCTTACACTAAGGGGAGGCACACATCCTGGAACCTGGAGGAGGAGCTGGCCGAGTTTGCCCGTGCATTTCCCAATGGTATGGATCTGAGCGCCCTGTTCCCTCCTGAAGTTGAGGTTGCTAATCCAGAGCCTGATTTCACCGCCATGGATATCTCTGGGGCTATCTCTGGGACTGTAGAGGAGATCCTGGCGGAGGAGACTGGTGATGGTGCTGCTGCAACTCCTGAGTCTGTTCAGGTACCTGCGACAGAGAAGCAGATGGAGCACGGGGAGCAGAGCACTGGTTAGGATGCATTTGTTAAGAGGATTGACCTCTCTTAAATTTTAAGTTGTCTGGGGACTTGGCCCTGTGTGGTGCAAGTTTGTAAAAAACTCTTTTTCGTTTTTTTTATTTTGGCTTGTTTTGTGCCTGCTGGTATGCAGGCTTTAAACTCTGATGGTGCCTGCTACAGGTAGCAGGTGCCTTAACTTAAAGTAGTTCTGGTCCCAGGTTTTAGGCCCTCCTTTTGTTATATTTGCGTTTTTTGCCATTGATTTCTGGAGTTGTGATTCCACATAGGTATATCCAGGAGGTTGGCCTGGTTCCAGGTGTACAGCTCTTGTCCCTGGTGACAGGTTTTTTTGATAACATATTTTACCCATGACGTAAAATATCTTATCACTAGGGTTAGCTGACTGGAGCATACCTTCATTGACTGTTTCTGACTAACAAGGAATGTTGCGTTCCTTGTGGTTCCAGACATTTGAAATTCGTGCGTGCACCTTTTGCTCTACGTCATAGCTATGGAATTACTGAGATTAACGTTAAGGTATGGGTGGTCTTAGTATGCCGTACCCTGCGCGCTACCTCGGCGTATGCTCCCCATGTGGCTTGACTTAAGATAAACGTCTTCGCAGCCTCACATGGCAGGGGCTGGACCCTCAAAGTGTTCCTTATCTGACAAGTAACAAACGTTAATACCAAAGCCTTTCTTCGTAGAAGCATGATAAATTCCAAAGTAGTGCAAATTACCTGGTGCTATCTCATGGTGTTCCAGGGCAACATCTGGATCCACGAAGCCACATCCTGGACTACTTGGTTTAAAAACGAATCTATTTGGTTTTTAAAAAAAATGAAAAACTAGGGAAAACAAAAGAAAAAAGTTTACTGAAACACACCAATACCTAAAGCATATACTAACCCCCACCCCCCCGTTTTTTTTTTTTTTTTTTTTTTTTTGCTTCACGGACTTTTGAAAGGTCTTTTGTACACTAAAGTTTTGGCACTTTGTCAGACAAAGTACCGTTTCAAGTGACGAATGTTCCAGGGTTTATCCAGGATTTGACCGTGCATGGTCATCAACCTGTATGCCCCATTCTTGACAATGCTTTCGACCTGATATGGCCCTTCCCATTTGTAGGCAAACTTGCCTGCTTTGTGGTTCTTGGTATTTTCGAATACCCTTATAAGTACGAGGTCCCCTACTTCAAGGGTCCTGATCTTGACATTCTTGTTATATGTCCTTGCTACAGATTATTTATACGACGCCATACGTATATAGGCGCTTTCTCGCAGCTCATCAACTGTATCCAGGCTCCTAGCCATTTCGACCTTGTTCGCTTCTCTCGTGCCCGACACCGTATATCGTGCGTGGGCACCGTAACTTCGAGGGTATCACCGCCTCCTCCGTATACGAGGCTAAATGGAGTTTGGCTTTGTTGCCATTTTCGGTGTTGTTCTGTCTCGACCGAGTACTAATGGTAGTTCATCCGCCCATTTTTCCCCAACTCTTCCAACCCGTTTTCGAGGTTCTCCACAATGATTTTGTTACTGGACTCGGCTTGGCCGTTGGTTTGTGGATATCTGGGGGTTGACTTTCTCAGTGTTATGTTCCAGCGTGAACAGAAGCCCTTGGTGTTATCTGATATGAACTGGGATCCATTGTCACATATGATCTTAGATGGTATCCCAAATCTGCTTATGATGTTGCGCTTGATAAAAGAGATCACCCGCCGTTCTTTTAACTCTGTCATTGCTTCTGCTTCAATCCACTTTGAAAAGTAATCGGTCATAACTAGCATATACACTCTGTTTCCTGGAGCCCTGGGTAGCTTACCTACTATGTCCATGCCCCACATCATGAATGGCCATGGAGAGATAATCGGATGCATTGGTTCTGCTGGCTAGTGGATTGCTGGAGCCGCCTTTTGACATGACTCACAGCGTTTGGCATGATTTATGGCATCTGCGCGCATGGTGGGCCAGAAATACCTCTGTCTCAAGATTTTGTTAGACAGACTTCGTCCTCCAGCATGGTTCCCGCATTCTCCGCCGTGTACATCCTGCAGCAACGTTTCTGCTTCCTCTTTGCTCAAGCACCTGAGGCATGGTCCCGCCAATGACTTTTCAAGAGAATGTTATCAATCATGATATACCTGGAGGCTTTTATCCTGAAACTTTGTGCTTCCTTTCTATCCTCAGGGAGTGTCCCATCCCTTAGCCAATTTATGTACGGTACTCTCCAATCTGCATCCTGCTGTCCTACTGTGGAAACCAGAGTCCTGGCTCCCTTCGTATACTGCATGTGTATATCCTCTTTCACCGGATTCTGATCTGGCTCCTTCTGGATGGCTGGGGTCAATACATGGGTGATAGATATATTTGACAGTTCTGTGGGCTAGAAGGTGGCCCCTAACGTTGCCATGGCGTCTGCCTCCACGTTCTGATCTCGCGGCACCTGAGTTATCTTGAACGTTCTAAACTTCGACTTTTGCTCTGTGGCTATCTTCAAGTAGGCTATCATCTTTGAATCACGTGCCACATATTCGTTGTTTACATGATTCACCACAAGTAAAGAGTCACTATACACCCTCGGGTTCTTCACCTTAAGCCCCGACGCCATCTGCATCCCAAGTATAAGGGCTTCATACTCGGCTTCGTTGTTGGTTGCTTTGAACTCACACCTAACAGCTTGTACTATCATATCACCTTTAGGTGATCGAAGGACCAAACCTACACCAGCTCCCTTTGCATTTGAGGCTCCGTCAATGTATAGGGTCCATATCTCGCTATCCTGACTCCTCGTTATTGTCAGCATTCCTTCTTCTGCCTCCCCACGGGTAGCAGCGCAGAAGTCAAAGATGAAATCTGCTAGGGCTTGGGATTTTATCGCTGTTCTGGGTTCGAATTGCAAGTCATACCCACTAAGATGCACTGACCATTTAGTCATTCTGCCCGAAAGTTCAGGCTTCCTCATAATAGTCTTTAGCGGGTAGTTGGTTATTACGTGGATGGTGTGAGATTCAAAGTACGGTCGCAGTTTATAGGAAGCAGTAACCAAAGCCAACGTTAATTTTTCAAAGGAAGTGTACCTGGTCTCTGCGGGAAGCAGAGACTTGCTAATGTAATACACAGGATGTTGCACCCCTTCTTGTTCTTTGACCAAGACCGCACTTACATACCGCTTCCGTGATCGACATGTGTACAGGGAATAGTGGCTCCCCTTGCTCCGGCTTCGCGAGTAACGGTGGCGTGCTTAGATAGCTTTTGAGTTCCGCGAATGCCTTTTCATGTTCCTCGGTCCATTCGAATTTCTGACTTTTCCTCAATATATCATAGAACAGCTTGCACCTATCTGAAGCCCTCGATATGAACCTGTTTAGGGCCGCCACCTTCCCCGCTTGACCTTTGCACATCTTTTGGCTTCTGGTGATTCCAGCTGGAGTATTGCTTTTATCTGCTCCTTGCTTGCTTCAATTCCTCTCTGGGTCACCATATATCCTAAGAATTTTCCCGAGGATACTCCAAACGAGCACTTGGACAGATTAAGCTTCATTTTAAACTCCCTTAATGTCTGGAAGGTGTCCGCTAAGTGTTCCATATGCATTCCTGCTTTTTTGGACTTCACTACCATGTCGTCTATGTATACTTCCATGGTCTTTCCTATTTGCTGCTTGAACATTTTATTTACCGGTCGCTGGTAAGTGGACCCGGCGTTCTTTAAGCCAAAGGGCATGACATTGTAACAATATATGCCTCTTTCTGACATGAATGCTGTTTTCTCTTGATCTTGTGGATGCATCTTGATCTGATTGTAACCGCTCCAGGCGTCGAGGAAAGTAAGTACCTCGTGTCCTGCAGTAGCGTCCACCATTGCATCGATATGTGGTAGTGGAAAGGGGTCCTTGGGACAAGCTTTGTTTAAATCGGTGAAGTCTACGCATACCCTCCACTTCCCATTTTTCTTGGGCACTACTACTACATTAGAAAGCCATTTAGGATAGCTAACTTCTCTGATTTTACCTGCTGCCAAGAGACTGTCTACCTCTTTGTTAATGACCTCGTTCCGTTCTGCCGCGAATTTTCTTCTGTTCTGCTGTACTGGGGTGCAGCTTGGGTTCACACTTAGCTTATGTGAAATAACGGATGGGTCTATACCTACCATATCGTCGTGGGACAAGGCGAAACAGTCCATGTTGGTTTTCAGAAATTGAGTCAGCTGGCTGCGTAGCTCTTCACTGTAAGTTGCTCCAATTAATATTGTCCTATCCGGGTGCTCCTCGTCCGTGTGGACCTTGTCTAGTTCCTCTGAGGGAGGCTCTTTGTATTATTTCGAGGTGCCCTGGTTCTGTAATTGTTATGAGGGGAGCCTGGTTGTAGCTTTGAGGGCTTGAGCGTAGCAGTTCCTGGATTCCTCTCGATCCCCTTTTACTGTGACCGTACCCCATGGTGTTGGGAACTTGAGACACTGATGATGTGTTGAGGGCACCGCCTTCATCTGATGCAGCCATGGTCTTCCTAGTATCACATTGTAAGTGGTCGGACCCTCAATGACTAAGTATCTCACCAGTTTATTAACTCCTTCAATATACGTTGGGATGGTTATCTCACCTACCGAATGCGCAGTCTCACCACTAAACCCCACCAGGGGTACAGATTTCTTTATCAGGTTTTCTTTATCAAAACCCATGGTTTTGAGGGTTTCCAGCATGATGAGGTTCACCGAACTCCCTGTATCCACCAATGCTTTTCGTACGGTGCAATTGCCAATGGATAACGTTATAGTTAGGGCATCGTCGTGTTGCTCTGCACCGCTTTCTATGTCGGTTTCGTCGAAAGTTACCGGGGGTAAATTGCTCTGGCTTACTCTCTATGAAGTTTCTGGATGATCCCCTTTACTTCCGGTGGCTTTCCTCTTAGCGGCGAAATATGTCAAACCTGATAGCTCGGATCCGCCTGTTATCACGTTAATAATTTTCGTGCGTATGGGTGGGGGCGAAGGAAGCACCCGGTTTCTTTCGCTTCTCTCCTATCCCCGCTTGCCCCCACGTGATAACAGGTGGTCCAAGTTTCCCCGCGTACTGGAACTTTACTTCCTTTCGCAACCTGTAGCGCGATCTTCGTCCCGTGACCTATGTCCCCGATGCCATTCGCATCTCTCTTGCTTCATTGTCTCTGTCGTCGTTGGGTCGATCCTGAGTGGGAGGCTTTGGCCACCTAACCTGATCACCTTGGCCTCTTAGCGCTTTCAGCAACCCTTCCATTCCCGTGTTGAATCCATACTCAAATAGCTTAGGAGGGTGCTGAGAGTCGCAACTTGCTAGGTTTTTTCTGCTATTCTGCTGATATTAGGTCTGCCGTATGGCTTAGCTCGTTCGTCTTTCTTTTCTGTTGTGATTTTCCTGCTAGGTTTGTCGAAGTTTTCTATTCCTTTTCTAGCTTGTATATCTTCTTCCAATCTTAATGCTGTTGTAGCTCTCTGCTGGACTTCTTCGAACCTCTCACAAGGGTACATCGTTAATTCTTTGTAGAGGTTTGATTCCTTATCCAAGCCCTGCCTGAAGGCGTTGATGGCCGTGGATGTATCGCAGCCTCGTATTGAGACTTTCTCTGCATTGAACCTGGTGACGTAATCTTTGATTGATTCACCTATTTCCTGAACGATCCTATACAGATCACTTGGCTGCTTTGGTGTTTTCCGGCTGCTGGAGAACTGCTAATTGAATGCGTTGACCAAATCGGCGAATGAAGATATGGTCTCGTTAGGCAAGCCGACGAACCATTGTAATGCTGATCCGGTTAGGGTCGAACCAAATCCTTTACACATACATGCCTCTTTTGAGGCTCCTATGGAAGTGGTAACCATCATTTTCTGCTTGAATTGGCTAATGTGATCGCAGGGGTCTGTGGTTCCATGAAGAGGGTCATTGTTGGGACGTTGAATCCTTTTGGTAAGGCCACTGTAGCTATATCATCAGTAAACGGCGAGTCAGCGTAGCTTTCTGGTGCGGCCATCTCCATAGGCAGCAGCATTCCTGGGACCCTTCGGAGGAGGCTTCGTAGTTCCTGGTATTGTTGTTCTGTGTATGTCTCTCTCCCGGCAGGTCGCGGGTGCTCTTGTAACTGATGTTCGGCTCCTCGTACGAAGTTCTGTTGTCCCAAGACTGCTGGTTGGTGCATCTGCGATGCTGCTGCAGCCGAGCCGCTTTCCCAGGTATACTCAGCTTGATTCGTAACCGGGGCCCTGATCATCGGGGCCATGGGTTCCGCTGCTCTGCTCATTGGCGTCCTTCTGCATCTGACGTGGGTGTTGACTCTTGGTGGGCTGGCTCCTCATCTGGTGTCAATGCCCCCAGTCCTATTGGGATCAGGCCTCCTCTTGGCTGTGGTGTTGCGTCCATGTCCAGCCTAAGTGCCACTTCGCGTGGCAACACCCGCATCTGCCTCCGGTCCCCACTTTCTCCCGGTGGCCTCCCGGGTATGTCTTCCTGCATCCAAGGGGCCGAATTAGCGGCATGGCTCCTTAACTCATTGATCTGTGCTCGGAGGAGATTGTTGTCCTCTTCCATCTGGGATCTCATGCTTCTATTCTCGTTCTGCATTGTCCGGATTGTCCTTGCTAATGTGTCCAATCCGCTTATCATGATGGTGGTGGGACTCGGAGGAGCCTGAGCCTGTTGCCTAGATTGTGTTCCTCTTTCAGGTTGTGTGACTCCTTGCCGTCCCTGGAAGACTCCTGAATCTCTAGTCTGGGCTCTCTCCGAAAATGGGCTTGCTGCTACCTGGGAACTTTGGCTTTGCTTAACTGCTGGTATATGGGCAGCAGTGGTGGTCTGAATCGAGGTACCGCGTGCTGCTGTTGCCGAGGGAGATGGTACCTGTGTTGCTGCCGAGAGGGGCGGTACCCGCGTTGCTGGGGCACCGCTGGTGCTACCTGGGTTGGTTTCTTGGTGTCCGGAAATGTTATGCTTGCTGTGTAGACTGGCTAACGAAGACGACCACTATGCCCCACGGTGGGCGCCAAACTGTTTTGGTAAATTTCTACCAGTTTAGGGTTAAAGTAGTCTTAACGTTAGTTCTGAATTGTGATTTGATTGTTTGTTGTATGCTAATTTGAATGCGCGACGTAAATAAAGAACACAAACAATTTTGGTGACGCGGAAAACCCAATTTGGGAAACAACCGCGGGGGGAGACGGAATCCCACCAAGATTTTCACTATAATTCGGGAGGAAGTACAGTTCGTGCGTTGTGACATGAATTCTAGGGTGTAGTTCTCGTATTTTCCGATGATCTTCCTTCTTTGCATTGAGGCCTCTTATATAGGGTAGCTCGTTCAGCTAGGGTTCCTTGCTTTTCCTCCAAGTTATTCCTAATTTAACATAGAATAGGACTGTCCTTTATTGGACTACGGTAGGTGATAGAGTTCTCGTATGCTTCTTCTACGCGGATCAAAGCCCATGTCTTGCACTATGCACTGATGCTGCCACCCTAGCTCCCCGACATCCTGCGTCCCACACTGCTTCCAGACCTGCTGCCCCAGACCAGCCCATATCCAGATTTTGGGCCTAACAACAAGTTTCCACACTTCGTGAACAAGAGTTGAAAGCAATGAAGGTGGTTGTTGGGGCGATTGAAACTCGTAATGATTGTTATTTAAGGGGCCTTAAGGAAACGGAAAAGGACGCGGATGATTTCATCAAATATGTGTTGGGTACTTATGAAAAATTTAACAATCTTAGAAAATGATTTGAAGAGGATATTGACGCTTTAAAGTTCATTATTAATAAGGATTAGGAGACCTTATTTATTCATGTTTTATATTTAGTTATTTAATTATGTTGTACTTTTATTTTTAAGTTCATCCTGATATTATTTCTAAATTAGTTAACATTGTTGGGTTTTCTCTTCTTCTACCTCTTTTATACTTCCTCCGTCCCGATAAAATGTTATCTATTTCCATTTTTAGGTGTATCATTCATTTGGTTTCTATTCCACAAGTGGGCTATTATATGCAAGTGGCCATTGTTTGCAAGGTAAATGCAATTGGCAATCACCAACAGTCATAATTTATGAACCATGTTATCAAAAAAAAAATTGCAAGTGGCAATTATTTTTAACTATTCAAGGCACGGTTCACCAAAGGTCATAAATTCAATTATAAATATTTGGTGGTTAACATCATTCTAAAAGAAAACCATTTACAATAACAATAGTTCTCTCTGTCTTCTCACTAAAAATACAAACGATTTCAAATGGCAAACCTAAGTGGTATGTCAACTGGTTTGATCGCCAATTTGGAAAAATACATTCAAACGGTACTTGAACAAGAGTTGAGAACGATGAAGATGATTGTTAGTGCGGTTGAAACTCACAACTATTGTTATATAGAGGGCATTAAGGAGATTGAAAAGGAAGCAGATGATCTCATACAATCCTTGTTTGTTTCTTATGGAAAATGCATCGACCTTAGGAAAGAATTTGAGGAGGATCTAAAGACTTTAAAATCCTTAAATTAGTAAGGATTAATAGAAGTCCTTAATAATTTATTCATGTATTTAATTTCCAATTAATATCTATGCATGTTTTATTTTAATAATATTATTATGTTGTACTTTTCTTATTTAAGTTTATCTTAATATTACTTCAATTTAGTACTATCATTGTTGGGTTTTCTCTTCTACCCCTTTTATATTTTGTTCGAATTTGAATGTTAACTATATGACGTCATTTTAATTTCGTACTTGAACAAGAGTTCAGAAATAAATATCGGTTTTAAATAAAGTACATAGTATAATCTATATATATATATATAAAAGAGAGTTTTTTCGAGCGATCTGAGAGCGTCCACATCATCAAAAATAAATTTAGGAAAGTATAATTTTTGATGTAAAAAATAAAGTGGAGAATCTTTTAATTATTATAGTATGTATATTTCCTAAATTATATTCAAGTGATATTTCCAATTTTTATATCAAACTCTTACATTTCATTTGTCAAAAAAAATATCGTTAAAAAAATTATGAAAATAATATAATTAGCTTTGTGTTAAAAAATGCTATCATTAGAGTATAAATTTCATATTATTTGCACATATTAAAGATGGTGTACTTCTTAATATGAAAAATTGTGTACTTTTTAGTAGGTTTTGTCCAACATTGAAAAATAAGTAGGTGTGGTGAACATACTACATATAAATAGTAGAATTGTCCCACATTGAAAAATTAGTATAAGGTGATGTGCTCATATGATTATAAATAAAATGCATATTTGGAATTTATGTATCCATCCAAAAATTTTTGAGTCTCATAAATATTGTTTTAAAGAGCTCTTAAGATTTTCTATCATTATCTACGATATGATATACAAAATAAAGTGGAAATCGTTGGGAACTACCCGGGAAAGAGTTAAGAACATGAACAAGAAAATCAAAAAATAACTAAAGGTTTTACTAATGATAGTCTCCTGACACAATACAAAACTAAAAATTTTACTATGGCTGTCTTCTGAATGCAGTAATAGAGCGTTAATGAGTCGTTATATGTACGATATAGAGATCCATATCTAATGATCGAGACTAAGTGGTTTTACCTTCAAAGAAAAATAATATGTATACAATAGTGGTTTTTTAAGAAGAGACATATATTTCTTGGTATGTTATATCTTTCACATTGAAAAATAATGTAGGCATTATGAACATACTACGTCTAAATAATTAAATTATGTATCTCACATTGAAATAATAGTATACGGTAGGGTGATTCTATAAATATAAATAGGAGGCATCCTCGAAACTTGGTATTAATCCAAATTTTTTTGATATAAAAGATATAGACTTTTTAGTATGTTATATGTCCCACATTGAAAAATAATGTAGGTGTTGTGAATATATTATGTATAAATAATAGAAATGTCCCATATATATACATTTTCTATATTATATTAAAGTGATGTTTATAATTTTGATATAAAAACTTTATATTTCATTTGAAAAAAAAGTATCGTATGAAATTTATATAATTAGATTGTGACAAAAAAAAAGCTATCATTAGAGTGTATATTGTATTGTATTGTATTTTCTCATTATTAAATCCGGTTGTTGTCAAAGTATGTGCAAAAAAAATGGTATACTTACTATGTTATTTGTCCTACATTGAAAAATAACGTAAGTGTGGTGAATATACTATGTATAAATATTAGAATTGTCTCACATTGAAACATTATCATAAGGAATAGTGATCTTATGATTATAAATAGAAGTCATAACCCAAAATCTTTTGATTCCCTTAAGTATTGTCAGAGATAACTCTTAAAAGAGTTTGTATTACTGTCTCTACAATAATGATTTCTAACCTAAGTTAATGTTTGGAAAATCTTTCAGTTATTATAATATATACTATGTATTTCTTATTTTATATTCAAGTGATGTTTCTAATTTTTATATAAAAACTTTTAAATTTCATTTGACAAAATAATGTCGGTAAAAAAATTATGAAAAAATATTATTAGATTCATGGTAAGAAATGCTATCATTAGAGTATATATAGATTTCATATAATTTGCACATATTAAAGATGGTGTATTTCATAGTATGTTATATCTCCCATATTGAAAAATAATATAGGTGTGATAAATATACTACATATAAAAAATAAAATTTTCTCACATCGAAATATAGCATAAGGTGGGTGATTCTATGAGCATCCTTGGAACTTAGGCATCAACCCAAAATCTTGTGAGTCGCTTAAGTAGTGTCTTGGAGAGCTCTTAAAAGTTTATATCATTATATTTTCTACCTATAGATTTTATATGTCCCATATTGAAAAATAATGTAGATGTGGTTGTTGGGAAATGTGTCCTCAACAATAATGCGATCACATGATTTAAATATCATTATTAAATCTCATTTTAAAGAATACAATTGGGAAGTAATTTTGTTACTGTCAACTGGTCAACATATATCGGTAATATATAAGTGTTTTATAAATTTTTGGTTCAATTTTCTACCTAGATTAATATTATACTAGCTCAAATAATATTAATTAGATTAAGAGAAAGCCTTGGGTATAATACATAGGGAGAGATCTTACACTTAGATCTTTATTCTTCCATAAGGAAAGCTCAAGAACAAAAGAAAAGGAGATTTCTTTTGTGCCCTTTAAATCCGAAATACCCATTGTAAGAACATGATTTCTTCTCTTTGTTATTTTGTTTGCATGCATAAAATCCATAATTAATTTTATGACAAATTATTTAGACATATAAGAGTATGTTAATATGTATATGAATCTACATTTCCTTCAATCGGTATCAAGAGCCATGGTTGTTTGCATGCAAATTGGTTAAAAGTTTTTCCGAGTTATATGAATAACAAATAAAACTTGTAAAATTTGTGTTATTATGATATATCACGAAATTATTACATGCATGTTAATATTTCTGGTCCTAAAATGTTTTAGGATATTTTGGTTAATTTTACGGATTTTTATTGTTCATATTTCTCTATAATGACATTTAAATGTGATTTTATGAGTAAAAATGTCATTTTTGGTCGAAAATTAGCTATACTTCGAATTTTAAGTTGGTTTTTGGATATGTTGTTACATATATTATTTTGAGATAACCTACAAATTTTCATAATTTTTGGACTTGTTATGCTCGAAAAATGAATTTTTCATTATTAAATTCGGATTTAAGAGAAAAATAGGTTAATATGAGTTAAATTTCGAATCTGGTCATAGAAAATTAATATGTTGTCACATGCAATTTTACAATATGTGTGTAAAATAATTGGCTATAAAGAAGTCTTTTAGCATGATTTATGAATTTTTGAAGAAAAATTAGCATAAATAGTGACATTATTAGTGTAAAATTAATAAAACATAATCTATGACTTAGGAAAAACGTCTAATGTTGCATTTTATTATATTTTTCAGATCTAAAATTGAAAAGTTAATGAAAATAATTTTTCCATGTTTTTTATGATTATTTTATTAAATATCGATAAACCGCAACATTGTTTTTCCGGAAAATTTTCGAAATTTTTAACCTAAAATTTTGAACATTATGAGTGTCATGGAATTTTTCCAGAATGTTCATGAATTTAAATTTCAAATTTTGAATTTATTTGGAATTGTTGGATTTATTTGAAGTTTAATAGCTTATTTTGTAATTTTTGGTCCATTTATGAACAATTTTGTAAATAAAAGTTAATTATGGTCAAATTATTAGTGAAGACTATATTTTGAGTCCTAAGAGGTTAGGGTAATTAACTTATGCATAAATATGAGTTTATGTATTTTTGTGATTATAAAATGTTGAAATCACGCAAATCCGTAAAAACCGAGTAATATACGATATTGGCTAATTAAAAGGCGATTTAGCATAAAAATTGAGCATGTTCATACATATTATAATGCTGCATTTTTCTTTATGATTGTCATAATTTTAATTTATGTAAATTTTAATTATGTAATTTTACTTAGTATGGCCTTAGATTTTAATTGGTATTTCCCGAAATGTATGGGAATATCGATTCGGTTGTAATTTTTATTGTGATCTCGTATCACCGTTTTGTAATTTAATAGATTTATTTTATTTTAGTTACAAATGTATAAATAGGAAATTATGTAATTTATTATGTAATTTTATTCATTCCGGAGTTCCAAAAGACGGATTTCTTCAAGAATGGCGATACATAAAGACGGTGTTACCTCGAGATGTGTGCCACAACCGAAGTTCAAGGGACCAATGGAGTTGGTTTCCGAATATGTAATAGATTAATAGTTTTTCTATTTTAGGAAAGGCCATACTAGGATTTATTTATCTTCATGCTTGCATTTTATTTTATGTCACATGCATCGCTAAATCGCCATAACTAAACATGCATTGTTATTTTATCGAGTTTATCGACCGTGTCAATTCGAATTATCGTAGTTCACCGCTTTAGTTCACTTAAAACGTGATAGATAATAAATTGACATGACCTCTCGCTAAAACAACTAATTGAGACATAGCCTTACCAAATAGTAGAAACCATGAAAACCTATTTCGCGAGGGAGTGCACTCGGCTACCCCGGGTACAAACCTTGTTACGTAGGGGAAGTGGGTGATAAATGTCTAATCCACCGAATTCATATTTATGAGGGTTTCATCGGCTACCCCGTGCCTAAATTAATATGGGTTTGGATAATGGACACATTTATTCGAAATTTGGATTGAACTCAACAAAAGTAATTGATAAGGCTTTCATCGGCTACCCCGTGCCCTTGTTGATGTGTTTTGGGCTATAGATAAATATTAGAGTAATTTTATCGACCAAGAGTTCTAAAAGTAGAATCGATTAAAAGGTTAATCCACCGAGTTATATTGATGAGGGTTTCATCGGCTACCCCGTGCCTAAGTTGATATGAATTTGGGTCTTGGAATCATTTATTATAGTTGGGTAGAGGTCACTATATAAATGTTCATATCTTGTTAAATTTGCAAGTATGATTTAAAAAGACAAATGTTAATATTTCCTTTCCTCCATATTTGTAGTGCATTACAATGAATCCATCAAATGCTACCGCACCGATAACCATTGAGTCATATCACCATGTTCTTGACGACGTATGCTCCAACAATAATTTCGATACAACTAGAGAACTTCATTTCGGGATAGGTTCGGATGGAAACCTTAATTTCATCACCACTTCTAAACCACCCACTACTACTAGACCTCGTGTGAGTCCGTCTCGGGAAGACTACCTCATACGATCTATAGGGTCTTTATCTCTGGAAGATAAGGATGCCAAAGCTAGTGGGAGCTCTAGCAATCAAGTTCTTGCTTCAAAGGGCAAGAGGTTCAAGAAGAAAGGAAAGAAAATCAAAAACTTCAAGCAAGTTAATGATGAGTGCCATTATTGCTATGGCATGGGACATTGGCTTAGGAATTGCCCTATGTATTTGCGAAAATATAGGGAAGGACTCATTACTCCAAAAGGTACAATTCCTAAAGAAATTTATGTTATTGATATAAATTATACTTCCACTACGACATGGGTACTAGATACCGGTTGTGGTTCTCACCTTTGTAATCATTTACGGGGTTTAAGAGATGTGGAGAGGCTTAGCAAGGGAGATGTGGATCTTCGACTTGGAAATGGAGCTCGGGTAGCGGCCGAATCCAAAGGAACTTATGTTCTAGCTTTGCCAAACGGTTTTGAGTTGTATTTGCATAATTGTTTTTATGTTCCTACGCTCTCTAAAAACATTATTTCAATCGCCATGCTAGACATGGACGGTTTTTGTTTTGTCATTAAGAACAATCGTTGCTCTATTTCTAGGAATGATTTGGTTATTGGCCAAGCTTCTTCCATAAATGGCATTTACATTTTAGAGACCTCAAAACCGACTAATGATATTTATAACATTCAATCAAAGAAACTCAAAACAAGTGACCCAAGTGAAGCGTTCATTTGGCATTGTCGATTAGGTCACATAAACGAGAATCGCATCAAAAGATTAATTTCTACTAATGTGATTACACCATTTGATTATCAATCATTTGGTACATGCGAATATTGCCTACTTGGCAAAATGACTCGTAATCCTTTTAGCGGTAAAGGGACACGAGCTAGTGAGCTATTGGGACTCATACACACCGATGTATGCGGACCAATGAGTATCACCGCTCGTGGTAATTATGACTACTTTATAACCTTCACCGATGACTTGAGTAGATATGGGTATATCTATTTAATGAAACACAAGAGTGAAGCATTTGAGAAATTCAAGGAATTCCAAAACGAAGTAGAGAACCAATTGAACAAAAGGATTAAGGCACTACGATCCGATCGTGGTGGTGAATACCTTAGTCTTGAATTTGATTCACACTTGAAAGGTTGTGGCATTATATCACAACTTTCTCCACCCGGAACACCACAACTGAATGGTGTTGCCGAAAGGAGGAATCGAACCCTACTTGATATGGTTCGATCCATGATGAGTCAAACCGAGTTACCGAACTCGTTTTGGGGATTTGCAATCCAAACCGCAATTCTATCTTTAAATAATAGTCCCACTAAAGCCACCGAAAAGACTCCATTTGAGACATGGAAAGGAAGAGTTCCTAATCTATCCTATATGAAAATTTGGGGATGTGATGCTTACGTCAAGGCTAAACCCGACAATAAGCTTGCCCCAAGATCCGAAAAAATGCATCTTTGTAGGTTATCCTTTGACCTCTCGAGGTTACTACTTCTACAAACTTCAAGAAAACAAAGTGTTTGTGTCTTGTGAGGCTGTCTTCTTAGAAAGTCAATTTATTTCTAAGAGACAGAGTGGGAGAAATTTTGAACTTGACGAAGTTCAAGAGCCACAAACCGAGGTAGAGACGCAAGAAGATGTTCCTTCGTCGTCTAACGCGGTTGTACCTCCTCCACTAAGAAGGACGGGCCGAGTCATTCGCCATCCCGATCGATATGTGGGACTTATCGAAGAAGATGGAACGCTCGATGTGTTGCTTATGGAAAGTGACGAGCCCGCCACCTACAAGGCCGCAATCTCTAGTCCTAATTCCACCTTATGGCTTGAAGCCATGAAGTCCGAAATGGATTCTATGCTTGAAAACCAAGTTTGGGACTTGGTAGATTTGCCTAAAGGGGCAAGACCCCTTCAATGCAAATGGATATTCAAAGTCAAGAATGGCATAGAAGGACATGACGATGTCTACAAAGCTAGGCTAGTGGCAAAAGGATTTACCCAAGTCCAAGGTCTCCATTATGATGAGACCTTCGCCCCCGTAGCCATGCTAAGATCCATACGGATTTTGTTAGCGATCGCCGCATTTCATGATTATGAAATTTGGCAAATGGATGTCAAAACCGCTTTTCTAAATGGGCATTTAGAAGAGGAGGTGTACATGATACAACCCGAAGGTTTTGTTGATTCTAAAAATCCTAACAAAGTGTGCAAACTTAAGAGATCCATTTATGGTCTTAAGCAAGCATCAAGAAGTTGGAATCATCGATTCAATGATGTGATAAAGGAAAATGGTTTCACTCGAAATGTTGAGGAACCATGTTTATACATGAAATTTAGTGGGAGCAATGTTGTGTTCCTAATTTTGTATGTCGATGACATACTACTCATTGGAAATGATATTCCAATGTTGTCTTCTGTTAAGAAGTGGTTAGGTAACCACTTCCAAATGAAGGATTTAGGAGAGGCACAACGCATATTAGGTATCCGAATCTATAGAGATAGATCCAAGAGGATATTGGCACTAAGTCAAGAGTCTTATGTTGATAAGATTCTTCGACGATTCAGCATGGACAAATCCAAAAGGGGTTTGGTACCTATGGTAACCGGAACGATATTGAGCAAGACTCAATGTCCCTCCGAACCCCATGATGTTGAACGCATGAAGTTGATCCCTTACGCTTCCGCTGTTGGATCAATCATGTATGCCATGATATGCACACGTCCTGATGTCTCGTATGCCTTGAGCATGACGAGTAGATATCAAAGAAATCCAGGTGAGAGTCACTGGATTCTTTGTCAAGAACATCCTTAAGTACTTGAGAAGAACTAAGGACTCTATCCTTGTGTTTGGAGGAGACACTGAGTTGCGTGTTACAGGATACACGGACTCAAGTTTTCAAACAGATAGAGATGGCATGAAATCACAAGCTGGTTTCGTGTTTATGCTCAATAGTGGTGCCGTAAGCTGGAGAAGCTTCAAGGAAGTCAGTAAATCGGATTCAACAACGGAGGTGAGTACATAGCAAAGATCGAAGTCGCCAAGGAAGCTATGTGGATCAAGCAATTCACGGAAGGTCTAAAAGTAGTACCTACCGCCAATGATCCCATCACTCTCTATTGTGATAATAGTGGGACGATCTTCCAAGCTAAGGAGCCAAAGTCTAGTAATAGATCTAGACATGTACTTAGAAAATATCATGTAATAAGAGATTTCATTGAAAGAAAGGAAATTGCGATTTGTAAGGTTGGGACGGATGACAACATAGCCGATCCGCTCACCAAGCCTTTATCGCAGGCTAAGCATGATGGGCATGTTGCGTCCATGGGACTTAAACGTGTACCAAATTTTTGTTAGATTTTGAAATGAAATAAAAGTGTTGTTTTTGTTCATGTTCATAATCGCATTTGTCTTTTATCCTTAATTTATACTTTGTTACATCCAAACGGGTTGTAGAGACAATTGAACCCCGTTAAAGTGAACATGGATTAACATTGTTTTGCCCATAGTTACTTATATGAGGTGACGTCTCGAAGTGACTAGAGTGTGAGGCGATTGATGGCAAGTTCAAGTGCCATACAGTCATGTGAGATGACTAGTCGATCACATAGGCAGATGTTAGGAACATTTTGTCGGGCCTTATGACCGCTTATAGAGTTCTGCAAATTTATATAGCCTGGTCGTGGCGAGAGCTACTATAGTATTCTAATGAGTCGATTCTTTTGACTAGAGAGAATTCGCCTAAGATGGCACGATTTCGATTAACTTTGATTTGTGTTACTACGACCTTCGTAAATGGGGTCAAATGGGCATATTTTGGGTTATGATGGCGGTGGCTAGTCGAAGGGAATGAGTGCGATAGGAATTGTCCACCCCTAGTCGGGGTTATAACAATATCTCGGGGCCACTCGAGGAGCAATGAACTGGAAATGCGTGGCCACGCTCGGAAGGTATCCGAGTGGATAAATCCGGTCAATCAGTTATTCTCCGGATCGAGGAAACCACTCTCGATATGATCACTTGCAAGTACGACCGAAAGACACCTTGCATTGAGTGGGAGATAGTAATAGGACAAGAGAATTGGTGACGCACACTTGTCGAGGACAAGTGGGAGATTGTTGGGAAATGTGTCCTCAACAATAATGCGATCACATGATTTAAATATCATTATTAAATCTCATTTTAAAGAATACAATTGGGAAGTAATTTTGTTATCACAATGGTCAACATATATCGTAATGATTGGTGACTAGAGTTTGACATTCTTGTCGTGTGACGGTGGTGATCGATTGACCCCTAGGTCATACCTAAAGGGCAACACTCTTAATTGATTATTTAATTGATCGTATAACGTTGCGAGTTAATTAAATTACTTGAAAATTGACGGACGATTTTTGGAAGTAAAATTTACGTATCAAATTGAAATGTGATTAAATGAGATACGGATTCGAGTAATTAAATTGTATAATTACTCGGATGAAATAAATTGTTTAATGTAACAATTAAAATGAATGAATTATTATAAATTCAATCAGTTGAAATTTATAAATGGTAAAATATTTTGGCACAAGTAATTATGAAATTACTAAGTCGATTTTTGTATGTGACGTATTTTTATTAATACGTTGATTTTTAATATGTTAAAAATACATAACACATTTATGTCACATATGACATGTGACACATTGACAATTGACAAAAATAATATGGGATCCATATTATGTAAAGTGCCGAAAAATTGGGGAGCATTAAGCTAGTTAATTGTTTTATTTAGTTGAAAAAACATAATAATGAAAAAGCAAGTCTAGGCATGCAAGCCTATTGTTCCTTGTGAAGAACAATTTTTCCATGCATTGGCTCCCCAATAGCTCTCCTCTTACACGGTTTTGGGGAAGAAAAACTATCATTGTTTTTCTATAATTTTTACCTAATAATATACAAAGTGTAGTGTATTATTTTTATTCTAACATCATCATCCAAAATCAAGTTCTAGAGAGAAGAAAAATCCTCCTCATCTTCTCTCATAAAACCGAAATAATATAAGTGTTTTATAAATTTTTGGTTCAATTTTCTACCTAGATTAATATTATACTAGCTCAAATAATATTAATTAGATTAAGAGAAAGCCTTGGGTATAATACATAGGGAGAGATCTTACACTTAGATCTTTATTCTTCCATAAGGAAAGCTCAAGAACAAAAGAAAAGGAGATTTCTTTTGTGCCCTTTAAATCCGAAATACCCATTGTAAGAACATGATTTCTTCTCTTTGTTATTTTGTTTGCATGCATAAAATCCATAATTAATTTTATGACAAATTATTTAGACATATAAGAGTATGTTAATATGTATATGAATCTACATTTCCTTCAGTGGTAAATATACTATGTTTAAATAATATGATAAAAAAAATATTCTATCATTAGAGTATAGGTTCTTATCATTTGAACATATTTTAATTATGAGAAAAAAAATAGAAAACAAAAGTCCATGGTAGTATGTGTAATCTATCAAAGTTCAAGGTTATCATGAGAAATTTCCCATATTATAATGATATAGTTAATTAAATTTGCATTTAAAAGAGAGATATCCGTACCAATAAAACAATAAAGGGGATATTATTTTTTTAATTGTTATTTTATTGTCACGCCATCAAACTTAACGTCCATTTAACAGGCTTTACATTAGGGGGTACCATGGGCAAAAAAAATGGAACCTCAAGGGTACCATAGGCAGATTTTTTAGAGTACTTGAAGGTGTAATTCTGAGTATGTTATTTGTCCCACATTGAAAAATAATGTAGGTTTGATAAATATATATCACGTATAAATATTAGAAGTGTCTCACATCAGAAAAAAAATCCAATTTTTGTGAATATATTACTTATAAATAGTAGAATTGTCCCACATCGAAAGATTAGTATAAGGTGGGGTGATTATATGATTATAAATAAGAGTTAAGTCACGTATATATTAATTTTTTATTTTTTTTAAAGAGATATTTTAATAATAGGTAAACAAATCATTAGACATATAATGTAAACATTAAACTTATAACGTTTTTTTTTTGCATTATAAATAAGCTAATTACCCCGTTGCAACGAACGGGCATTCAAACTAGTAAATAATATAATCACCTTCAAACAGTATTTAAAAAATAACTTTTTAAGCAAAAAATACTCGAAATTATATTAATTACGTAAGATTTATTAAAATACAGTTCATTGTATCGGAAGATTAAAGGACACGTTGTCATTTCCTATAAACATATTAATTTTAAATCAACTTCCACTTGTTAATTTTAATTTATAATTAAAAAACCTCCTGTGGCATATGAAACGACACGACTCACACTTGTTATGAATATATATATATATATATATATATATATATATATACACACACACACACTACATATATTCAGTAAATGCTAACCACGTCTCTTACCTAATCCATTATCTAATTTGATTTTTCTTTCAGTATTTCCAAACCCTAAACCTTTAAAACCCAAACTTAAAACTTCCTTCAAAATAATGGATTGGAACATTACTTCAACATTGATAACAATCGAGTACAACAAATGTTTCATAAATCGCTTAAAGGAAATCGAGAGGAAGAACAACCTATTCCTTGTTAATGTTCAGATCTCACTCAAGGTGGCCAACGATCATGGCTTTATGCCGGAGTTGGAGAAGGTGCAGGCAGATATTGCATCTGCTTTACGAGACCTCAAACTAGCAAGGGAGGAGAAGATCAAAATCATGGAAGAGAATGCCTCCCTAAGAGCCGCTCTTTCTCGTTTAAATTCTATTTAATTTAGTGGGCATGCATGATGTCACTTAATTAAGTATGTAAATATTAAATGTGGGTTTTTAATATTTTCCATTTCAATCAGTTTTATTATCATCAATTTTCTTTGGTTTCGATATAACATATGAATATATATTAATAGTTAAAAATGTGGATTGATTTTAGGTTTCAATTGATTTGTTAAATTACTTCTATTAAGTACTCCGTATAAATTATTTTGATTTGACTAAACACAACACAAAAAGAATTACAATTGATTTGATTTGATTGTGTGTGCCGTGTAAGCAAGCAACGAAACGGCAGAAATCTAGCATGCATGCATGTAGTTGATTTGAGTTCCAATTGACAGGATTTCAACACATCATCACTAATTAAAAAAAATAAAAAATAAATAAAAAGGCCCAATTGCAAAATACTACCTACTAGTTGGAAAGCCCGTGCGATGCACGGGGCTCCTATTAGGATTAGCTGTAAAAATATATTCTTAAGTTAACAAAAAAGTTTAACTATGTTGAATCATTGATGAAAAAAATTCATGGTTGGTATAGTTGATTGATGAATTATTAGTGCTTTTACCGTAAATTTTTTGCATTCAATAGTACTTATAACATCAAGTGATTTAGTTATAATATGTACTTTGCTTTTTCATTGTCGCAGCACAACTGGTTTTTAATTCAATAAAAAATGCTCTCTCTGTCAACATGGTGGAGCTCACCAAAATAAATCCTTAATAACGGAGACAGACCTTTATGAGTCTTGTAAATTATTTTAACCAACAACAACTATGTAAAACTGAATGATGTTACATAAAACAACAATTATCATAATTATATATAGTGTGTTCAAAGAAAATGTTAAATCTCTTAAACATAATTTTACCTTGATTATATATATTTACAATTAAGAGTATTTGCTCCTTATAAACTTCTCACAACCTCAAATCCAAACTGAATTCCAATAGAATTATTAGTCTCTAAACAACAATAAAAAATATATGTGATTCTATTGCGTAGAATGCACGAGGCAACATCATTTATTAGTTTTATGACATCATTTAAAACCGTTGAGTTACCAAGTTAGTATTTTATGGCAACGCTGAAACGTTGGTTTACCTTACCATTGTCTGGTAATATAAAACTATTAAATTTAACAAAAAGTCAAACCATGTTGAAAATGAGAGCAAACATAATTTCGGGAGTTGATTTAGATGAGGAGTGATTAATCATGAGTTTTCCTCACAAAAACGCAACAAAAATGTTGGCATTTGGTATTGACTATATCCGTTGTATACCATCCACAGATATAATTGGATTGTAGAGTTATTATTCTTATAATCTCGCGCGTCATCGGTTTTTAACAAATATAGTTTTTCACTATTTACAATGAAGACTACTTGTCCTTAAAAGCTTTCATGCAAAATATATAATACGATACATTTTGATAAATTTATGAAAACTTCTTTGTAAAGAATGTCCTTCGTTTGGCCTTGATACATTTGGTCTCTATCACGATAAGAACCTTAATCCCTTGGATGACGTTGTTCTTGACGCTTCTACGTAAAGGTGGTCATTACTAAAAACTCGTTTCAGCACATAAATTCCAACATGATTAAGTGATTGTCCCTGACTCTTGTTTATTGTCTAGCGTAGCATAGCCTCAATGTATATTGTCTTCGCTTAAGAATGAAAGGAATCTTTATATCCGAGGAAGTCATTCCTATGCTCGGTTCATTACCTTTTGCCAACTTTGGCACCCGTAATTATCTTCCTTTCTATTTCGAATTTCCCAAGGCGATTGATAATAAGACAATGTATCTTTAGATAGTCCTCTTACGGAGTTGATGTTCCTCAACAACATAACCGACATACCACACTTGGTAGAACATACCATTATGAATTATGTTAAAAAATTCATCATGTATACTCCCTTCCCTTCATAATAAACATCTTTCCAACAATTGCTTCTCAAGGGTTAAACGTCGTTGATAACTTTGATTATTAATATGTCAAAAATCATGGTCAAACTAATGTATTGACGATTCTGCAAAAGCAATCCATAGGATCATTGCGAAGAGGATGACGTACACTTAGTGTGAAATTACTAAAAGATAATGAATTTTGCTCCAAAGTCTAACGGGACTAAAATACTCTACCAAGTCTCGAATAATAGGAAAAAAACGACTCCTAAAAGCAAGGACGTTATTCGGGCGAAGGGTCAGGACGAATGTAGGCTTTCTCATACTCATATTAATTAGAAAAATTACATGCCCTTAGTTGTTACAAGTAAAAAATTTCAAAACCATAGATCAACTTGTGTAGATCTTAAAATAGTTCATTCTATATAAATGTTATATTCTCGCTTATTCTATAGTTTTCAAATATTTCTGATATTTTATTTACCCATGTCTAGCTAACACCCATGGTTGACATGATTTAAAATTCAGTTTGAGTCTGAAACTTTATTTATATTCGCTGCATCCAAGACAAAAGAGATATAATTGGACAATTGTGATAGATTTTTCTTTTGATCAAAGTTGTTTTTTTCTTATTGTAGAGTTAACAATTTTCTTATATGGAACGCTATTTATTTTAAACCAATTGCTTATTTATTCTATTTCTCATGATTATGATATATACGTACTTTGTGGAACAATGTCTCATTGCTAATATTTATTCTGAACCAATAGCTATTTATTTTATTAATCAAGTTTATAAAATAAAAAATGGAACATGAAATTAACTCCTAACAATAGGTTCAAAAGTAAGTAAACAAGGGCCAAAAAAATATCAAAAAGAAATTAATTTGGTATTATGAAGGTCAAGAGATCATGAAATTAAAAATATCATATTTAGGCTCTGTTTTGAAAAAAATAAGCTTAAATTTATCTGAACAAAATTTCTTTTTATTTTTTTTTTGTTGTAAGTATTTTGTGGATAAATTATTTACCATAATAAGCGAAGAGGTGAGAAATAAGCTACTTTTTTTTTTTTTTAATACTTCAATTTATAATATTAAATATGGAGTACTTACTATGTCCTTTTATGTCATATTATCAAAAAAAGCTATCTTTCGGTTAGTTTAAAAAGGAGTTTTTATTTAATCGGTTAACTGATCGGTTCCGAATTTTCAGTTATCTTTTAAGCTCGTTTTTTGGGTTTCAGTTAATTTTTATAATGAAATCTGAGATATAGTATATGAATAAGGTGTATTGACATTAATAATCATATAATTAGTTACATAGTGTATTTTGAGTATGTAGTACCTACTATTTCGTAATGGTTAGATTACTTGGATATATGCTGGTGGTATATATGAAATTTTGTAGTAGATGAAATTAAATAATACTACTAATGCGTGAGTCTAGAACCGATCATCAATTCATCATATGAATAACACTTGAGTTGTTTCATTGTTACACAAAAGCTTTGAGTTGTTTAAACCCCCAAATTCTACTTCAGTTTTTCTCGGTTTCATTCCTCCATCTAATGATCTCCACATATAGAAAATAAATTAGTTAAACAAAAATAGTAACATATATAGATTAGTGAAATGTTTTATGTATTGATAACTTGAATGTATATGAAGGCATTTATGTTTATGATTTCTATACACACACCCCAATGATTATTTAGTGATTACATTTTGATGAAATCGTAATTTATAATTCGTGTAATTACATAAGATTACACTACATCATCTTAGCATAACACTTTAATAAATAAATTCATTTTTTATTCGCCAACTTCGAGAATACAAACTAAAAATGTATGAGACCATAAGTGGGGAAAGTAAATATGATAACTTGAACTATTATGAATTTCTATTATCTATTTGATAATTTTAATC
Organism: Silene latifolia; assembly: GCF_048544455.1. Taxonomy (NCBI): domain Eukaryota; kingdom Viridiplantae; phylum Streptophyta; class Magnoliopsida; order Caryophyllales; family Caryophyllaceae; genus Silene; species Silene latifolia. The sequence goes on from NC_133526.1 coordinate 173,531,222, forward strand.
TACTTATATTAGGATAATTTTATCAAAATATATTTGATCTACTTATATTAGGATAATTTATTAAAATTTGTTTTAAATACTAAGAAATCTACTTTTATTAGGATACTTTTATTTATTTAGCTTTTTTTCGAAATCTACTCTTGTTAGGATTTCTAAAAAAGTTGGACTCTCTAATATCGCTCGAAAAGTTTCTGCTTTATATATATGTATTGATTGTAGTTGAAATTTTGCAAAATACTACATATTATATCTGTTTATTCACATTACTACCTATAAAATTACAACTCTTCTTAAGTTGCTACCTAATAATTTGATTTAGCACTTAATTGACATTATAAGGTGGCTTTCATGGATTTTTCCCCTCTTTAAATTTAATCTTAAATGAACTACCCATTATACCCTTACTAATACTACCCCTCACTAATCAATCTTTTCTTTTGCATCCTCTTCCTCCACAGAACACCATTATCAACTGTCACCGCCTTCAGAAACCACCATAAACCCACCACGATTGTGATTCCCACTTGTCGTCCACATCACTACAACACTACCTTAGGATGTAATTGCACCTTCAGGAATCTTACTCCTTAGATCTAAGATTTTCGCTAGTTGGGGCTTTAGGTGTGGTGGTGGTGGTTTAGACGAGGTAGTTGTAAGGTAAAGGTGGGACTTGGGTGGCGCTATGGTGGTGAATTATTAATGTGTGGTTAGGTGGGAGATGATGTTAGGTGTGGTGAATATTGAAGATGGTGGGACTGGGCCGACGTGATACTATTGGTGGTGGTTGCGTTGCACTTGCTTTTGGTGATGTGGGGGCTGATTTCTGGTGGTGGTAAAAAAAGTTAAGAAGATGATGAGGAATTAGTGTTTAAACAAGGTAAAATGGGTGTCCAATATTAATTTACGAGTTTTTGATTAATTTAACCTCAATTAAGAGCTAATTAAGCTTATTAGGTAGCAATTCAGGAAAAGTTGTAACTTTGAAGGTAGTACTTTGAATAAAAAAGTATAATATGTAATATTTTGAAAAATATTGATTATATTAGGTAGTAATTTGCAAATTTTCCTAAAAAAAATTGTCTTTCTCCCAATTATAAAATGAAAACGACACTATTTTACATTCATCTATAAAATTAAAACTCCCTTTACAACACAAACCCTAGATCTCATATATACTTGTAAGGAGGACACCAAACTTGTTCACAACTCTTGTTACTAATTCATTCATCAAGGTATTTAACCATTCTTTCTTTTTTACTACTCATTTCATGAAGGTATTTAACCATTCTTTATTTTAAATGAAATCGTTTGTATAAGTTTAAAACCGTAAACGATTTTTGCATGTATGTGACAATCAATTTAATAACTCGTCAATCAAAATTATTTTTTAATTGAATATAAACGGTTTATGTCCATATTGGCGAAGGGATATGAATGTTTATTATCCAATTTTCTTTTTACATAACGTTTTATTTTTAATTTAATTAACTCGTATGAATTTCAGATGGTTAGACAGTTCATTCCTATATTAGTACAATACACTATCGATCGCAGAAACAAACTCTCTCGGTTGCGAGAGATTGACACTCAGTTGGTCGATCTAATAGACCGAGAGGAGGTGATAAGGCAGCGGGCAATAACTCAATAAGTAGAGGGATGAAGGACGTGCAGGAAAATATGGAAGCTCTTATACATGGAGTGAAAGCTAATCGTGAACAAGGGGTGATTGAAATCCGGAAAATTGAGTTGGAGCTTGATCAACTTGAATTTATTGGTTTTTAGTTAGGTTAAATATGGTTTATATAGTACGTATTTTGTAAGGATTAAAAGGTTGGTTTATATTTTCCAATGGATCTATGATTATCAACTAACCATTTTCTTTTTGAACTCATCACGAGTCCTGTTATTTTTTTAATTACTATCGTACGTTCTTCGTTAAAAAAATACCCGTAATTTATCGATGTGTGATGACTAAATTTAATCCAAAAAAAATCCGGCACATGAGTAGAAGACGGGCAAGCGAGTAACAAACGCCACAACAAGATCTTATGCTGCTACAATTCATGATGCAATTTAACTTGGTAGGACTGACCATTATTCACTTGGGCCATTATTATTTATTTAGCATGTTTGTATGTTAAAAACCAGACCATTAGGAATGTGGCCCCAATAGGGAAAAGTCCAATTAAAATATAGGTCTTATACTCTTATATAACAACTTGGGGTCATTCTATTTATCAAGTAACTGACTTGGGCCGTCGGTCACTAGACCCATTATTACTCAACTGAAAAATTGTGTTACGTATGTGATTTTCGTGCATTTTCGTTGACCCATTTACTTCCTCAATTGGGCCATTTTCATCGATTCATTTACTTGACCCGTTAGTCAGTAGATGTCATTTGCAATTTGCAAAGTTAAGTTAACACATTGCAAATTAAATTTTTTCCTTTTTACAATTGATTCATTTTAAGTTTCTAACACCAAAATAATCAAGTATAACAAAACGAGACCGAAATTAAAAAGATCAACAACGAATACAAAAATAGTATATTGGACAACTATCGTCACAATACAAATTTAGATCAACAATGAATAAGAAATTAAAGCTTCTTCTCTTATTTATGTAGTATTATCATAATACAAATTGATAGTAATAGTACAAATACAACCCATGAATAATACAATAACCGACGAGCCCACTTTTCTGATTTAGTAGCACGTAACTTATGATATTTCAATTTAATATTTTTCGACGTCAATTGGCGTAACCTTTCCTCCAGAGAGTTATTTAGATCAATCAACCTGTTCATATTACGATCAACCTCCACGCATTCATCCCATACGAAGTAACCACAATCTTCAGTCTAATGATGCATTAAAAATTAATTAGAGCTATAAACATAAATATTCTACTAATTAAATTATTTAGAGCTATAAACATAAATATACCTTCCATAAGGGACAACGATAAAAAACCTTCCTTTGTTAGGTCCATTTTTCTTCACAAGTTGACGGATTGGAACCAAGTTATGATAACAATGTGAATCGCAAGAACAAGATTGACTAAAACTCATATTTGAAAGATCATGGTGGTGTCGATACAATTAAAATATAGTGTGATATTTTAATAAATAAATATGATTATTAGATTTGGAACAAAAATATATTGATTTTTTAAATTGAGAGAAACGATTTTTTTTATGGATTATTAGATTTGGAAAAAAAAATATACTGGTTTTTTTAAATGAGAGAAACGATTTTTTTTAGTTAGAGAAAAGAATAATGGATGGTTAAAATAAATAAGAACATAAAATAAATATAAGAAATAAAAATTAATTAGTATAAAAAAAATAGATTAATATTGCTAATGATCTTTGGAAAGTATAGCGAAGTTGTCTCTTTTTGAATTTGAAATTTTCAAATCTATAAAACTATATTAAAAGGGTAACCTTAAAAGGCACGTAGACAAAGCCACATAGGCGAAAAAAAAGCCACGCGTGCATTACGAATGCCACATCTATAAATCTATATAATCTATACTATATAGTTAAAAGGCAACTTAATACATTTAATTTTTTGCCATATAGGATTATCATAATTAAATTCTATTAATTTATATTGTTAATATTAAGGCTACTTTAATTAATTTATTAAAATTCATTATAAGGTTTAGTAATATTTTTTTTTGTGTGGAAACCATAAGATCATGATAATAATAAAAAAATTAATAATAATAATAAAAATTAATAATAAAAATTAATAATAAAAATTTCACGACGGTTGCTACTGCCTCAGAGTCTGTTTTTTCTTTGACACCTCGCCAGATCGCTCTTTGGCAGTCTCAGCAAGGCTCTCACTCCTCTGATTGGTTACGTGCGGTTCCTATCTCAGGGTTGGGGCAGACTATGAACGGGAGGACTTACCGTAGTGTGCTGGGGTATCGTCTGGGTGTTCCGTTATTCTCGGTATCTAGGCCCCGTCCGCTTGCTCTCGGGTTTTTTCTTTGGGGATGTTTTTGGGGACCACGCTGTTTCTTGTATCGGCATCTTGTGGGCGTTAAACATCGGCATAACCTTGTCCGGGACACTCTCTTCGACATCTGCTATAGATCCGTATTCTGCGGGGAAGGAGGTTGATATCGGTTTGGTTGATGGGCATGGTGGCTCTCTTCGTCTTCATGGATTTGTTGCTTTATTCTTGGGACAGGGGCGTGATTTGTGCGTCGACCGACGGGTTCTTCACCATTGACTCTCGGTGGGTTGGCGATTTTTGTGCGGGCGGGTTGTCGCCGATGATCTTGCTCGGCGAAAGTGTGCTAAGTATGGGGATTTGTGCGCGGTAGCGGGTTATGGTTTCCTACCTTTCTCTTTCTCTTCACTTGGGGAGTTGAGTTCGGATCTTTGTTGCCTTGCTCAGCGGATCCAGAAATTCTCGGTATCTCGGGATCTTTGGGGCTCGGGTAGCCGCTTACATTTTTACTCGTATTAGCTTTACTATTGCTAAGGGTGTGGGAGCCCAAATTGTCTCTCGGCTCCCCACCAATTTCATGTAAACCTTTTATTTTTATTATAATGAAAGCTGCGCGCATTTTTATAAAAAAAAAAAAAAAAAATAATAATAATAATAATAATAATAATAATAATAATAATAATAATAATAATAATAATAATAATAATAATAATAATAATAATAATAATAATAATAATAAGAAGAAGAAGAAGAAGAAGAAGAAGAAGAAGAAGAAGAAGAAGAAGAAGAAGAATGATAATAAGAAGAATAATAATAATAAGAATAATAATAATAATAATAATAATAATAATAATAATAATAATAATAATAATAATAATAATAATAATAATAATAGTGATAATAATGATAATAATGATGATAATAACGATTATAATAACGATAATAATAATAAAAATAATAATAATAATAATAATAATAATAATAATAATAATAATAATAATAATAATAATAATAATAATAATAATAATAATAATGATGCAAACCTTTTACATACCATTTCTCATTTTCCCATATTTATGTTTATATTAAACATCATAATAATGAAAAATGGATGCTCAAAAGTCATGAACTTGATCTTTATTTATACCTATATTAAATTTGATAATAATGAAAAAATAATATTTAATAGCCATAAAACGCATCCTTAATTGTTTATATATTTTTTATGGAAGGCAAAATTTGTAAGCAAAAAAATTCTTATCTGTATCGTTAGTACTTAGTAGAATGGTATGTGTCACCGATATTATTAACTAATTTTTTTTATTTTTTTATTGGAAGTTTCATTGGGTTATGAAGTGTTCATCACATTTTCAATTTCGCGTATGTGTTTGTTTTGTTCTCATTTAGGTGCTATCAAGATTATTTATTGTGTTAAGCTCTTCCAAGGTAAATATACTTACATCTCTACGATTTGATTATCACTCCCTCTTTTTGTCATTACTTAAGGTGAAACTAAGTTAATAACGATAATATTTCACAAAACAAATTCCACTATTATTGTGTTACTTTTTTTTAATAGATATGATTTATTGAATAAAGAAGATTATAAGGAGGAGTGAAATACTAAGATTGCTTAAACAACTATATTTTACATTCTAACTAAAGATTGGTGGCATCAACGTGGAATCGTGGATGATTAATAATTTTTTGAGCATTTATTATATATATTTTGAAATATCAAAAAAATTCCGGAGAGACGGTCTCTTAATAGCGTTATTGAGAGACCTCTCACATGATGGGGTGAGGGACCCACTGAATTTCTTTTTTCCATATTATGTCTCTCACTAAATTAGTATGAGACGGTCTCTCATGAGACCTACTGTTGAAATATATAGCTAAAAGGTGAAAAATTTGAGGGGATGACATAGCATTTTTTTGTATAATATTGCTTAATAGGTGAAGTATTCGGCAATAATGATCCAATTGTTGTTCAAGTTGTTGCTGCTTTAAAATTTTTAGTTCCGTAATTTATTATTGTATTAGATTCAATTTTATGGGGGGTATGAAATGTTAGTTTTGTCATAACATTTCTAATTTGTTGATGAATTTTGATATCTAATTTGTGAGGGTGCTCTATCTTTGGGGATCTTTGTTTGATAATATAGTTTTGTTTAATTTGATTATATGAATACTTATATTATTAATTCATTTTAGCTTGCATCGAGTTACTTTAGTTTTGATAGAGGTATCTTAGTATATCTAATGTATGAAATTTTAATTTCTGATAAACTGTTGTATAAAAGACTTACTTCCTTATATATTTCACTGAATGGGAGTAATATTTGATAAATGTGACATTTTATGGGAGTAATTTTCGAAAAAAATTATATAAGGGAGTAAGTTTCAAAAAGTGAATTATATAAGGGAGTTGATGGGGCATATTCTACACCCGCTGACCGAGTCAACACATTGAGCAAGGTCAAAGATATCCAAAGCAAGTCAACACCTTGGACAGTCTAGCCGACGCAGCCTGTCGGCCTGTCACCTGGGTCTCGGCCAGGCAACTAGCCAGCCGGGACACATATCCGCGTACTCATATCCAAGACCCCTCGGCACGGAGTCAACAGGGCCCGCCGGCCTGCCATGGGTCCCTCGGCCGAGGGCAGAACAGACTTTCCACCTGCTACGCCACTTGGCCACTACGTGACAAAAGGTGAAAGTCTATAAATACTCCACTTCTCTCGTTGAGAAGGGGATCCACAATCTAACCTAAAGTTACACTATTCATCTGGTATAAACTCCCTTATCTCTCTACAATATACTTTGTCAAGTAACACACAACTTAATCCTTTTAAGTTTACTGACTTGAGCGTCGGAGTGAGTACGCTCGGTGCAAAGCCGAGCCCTCAGTTTGTTCATCGTTTCAGGAGAGACCGAAAGGAAGAGTCAAGACAAGGAAAGACATCATTTCACCAAGCTTACGTGGTAAACAAATCTGCTTCGGAATCTACACCCGGAACAATTGGCGCCGTCTGTGGGGAAAGATACTAGAAGCTAGTCAAATCATTCCCAAACAAAAAAAAAACCCCAAAACCCATTCGCCGAGCTAAGAGGATGTCGAAACAGCCAGAGATGGTGCGTGTGGAAACTGAATTCTTCCAAGATGACACATTCCACAACTCTGAAATCGGGCAGTCCCCCACCGGCCGTATCACTGATACGACGTACGGGATGCCAAAAGAACAAGATACACCGCTGCCCACCGACCAAGTCACTGTCATGGGACATGTGGTTGATGCAGCTAAACTAAAGCTATTCCTGGACCTAATGGGTAGCACGCCGACTCACACTGTCACGACGACAAGAGCGGCGACACCCCCACAGGAGACCAGGGTCCAAAAAGTGACTCCGAGAAACTTGAACGGAGCATTGGAGGAAGCTGACCATGTCAAGACGCCCGGGGAACCCAGAGTGCCAGTGGCAGACCTGAGTCCTTCCCGCACTCGCGGGAGGACAGCGTCGCCGCGGCACCAACGAGGCCTGCCCCAGAGGAGTGAAAGAAGTCCGACTCACCAGAGTCGGAGAAGAAGTCCGACTCACCAGAGTCGGAGAAGAAGTCCGACTCACCAGAGTCGGAGAAGAAGCCCTTCCCGCCACGGGGAGAGGAGCCGGACTAAGGATGCGAGGAGCCGATCGCCACGTGTCATTCGACACGTGGTCAGACAGCCCCTCAGTGCCTATGTCCTAGAGGTCCCGGTGCCGACTAAGCTAAAGTTGCCGCCCATATCATACAAAGGAGAAAGCGACCCAACCGACCATGCCGAGGCTTTCGAGTCTTACATGTCGGTATGGGAGCAACCTGATGAGGTTTGGTGCCGAGTCTTCCCAATGACCCTGCATGGGATGGCACAAAGTTGGTACAAGGGGCTACCCAATGGGTCGGTATACTGTTATGCCGACCTAAGGGACACATTTTTGGCCCAGTATTCTTGCAATAAGAGGAGGGTCGTCGAGACATCGGATCTCCTGACTATCAGACAGGAGGGGGGCGAGTCTCTCCGAAGCTATGTAAAGAGGTTCGATGCCAAGGTTCAGCAGATTCGTGAGCCGAACAATGAATCGGCGGCCTTCGCAGACCGATGAAAGGCCTCCCAAGAGGGGACTTAAAAAACGAGCTCATCAAGTGCGGAGGCCTGAGCCTAGACTCCGCCAGGAAAATGGCCGACCAAGCCATAAAGGTGGAGGACTATCACAAGACCTGGGTAGGCCACAGCGAGGCCGGGCACCCAGCGAGGAAGAGTCACCGGGAGGACAATCCGGATGAAGGACGCCGTGACAGTAATAGGTCACGGTCTGACAACTCCGCCAGGAAACAGAACTCGGCGGGCGCCGGGGGGAGTTTGGGGCCGTACTACCAAAAGCGGTACAATGGTCACACCCCCCTGGTCGTATCTGTTGCCGAGGTCTTCTCCCTGAGCAAGAGCGAGGGTCAGAAGTGGGAAAAGCCTCTCAAGGCGAGGGGGGACGGTGACACGAGCCAGTACTGTGAGTACCACGGCCACACCGGTCACTTAACTGACAACTGCCGGCATCTGAAGAATGCCATTGAAGAGCTGATCCGGAAGGGGAACCTCAGCAAATATGTTGCCGGAGGCCAAAAGACTAATACCGGCAGCTCAAATAAAAAATCCGTCTTTGAACGGATAGAAGTAATCCATGTTGTCATCGGGGGCAACGGGAACGGTGGGTCCGCTCATGGGCACAAACGGCACCTGAACGAGCTATATCAGGCCATCAACTTTGTGCCCAAAACAGCGATCCCCGCTTCCAACATCCCCGACATAACTATTGGGAAGAAGGACTACGAGGGAGTCATCGCTCCGCACAGCGACCCACTTGTAGTTCACTTGGACATAGCCAACCACCTGGTCAAGAGGTGCCTGATTGACACTGGCCCCTACACGAACATTATGTTCAGGGAGTGCTTTCTCAATCTCGGTCTGAAGATTGAGGACTTGAGCCCCTGCACCAATCCGTTGTACAGTTTTTTCGGGGCCGACTGGTACCCCCGGGATCAATGGGATCGCCGGTGATGTTCGGCGAGGGGAATGCGGCTAAGAATGTCCTATCTGAGTTCGTGGTCATTGACGGCTCGTCCGCCTACAACGTTCTCATAGGCCGAGTCACTCTGAGCGAGGCCGATGCAGTAATGTCCATCCGGGCCCTGACACTGATGTATGTCTCGGACCGGGGGGAAGCGCATAAACTCGTCTCAAAGGACGAAAAAGACGAAGTAGTCAACGTCCAGATATCTGCCAGAGGGTGCAACATGCAATCCCTCAAAGTGGCGAAGAAGTCAGAGAAGGGGAAGAGCCCATCCTTACAACAGGAGGGCGAACTCATGGATGCCACTGTCGGCATGGTCGAAGGAGCCGAGACCGAAGAAGTGGAAATTGACCCGGGCGCACCAGAATCGTCGCATTTCGTCAACCCGGGAGCCAAAATTCGGGCCGCCGTCCTAGACCGCCGAGAAAGAACAAAGACGTCTTCGCTTACTCAGCAGCCGAGATGCCAGGCGTGAGCCGGGAGGTAATTGTTCACAAGCTGAACGTACTCTCCACCGCTCGCCCTGTCATGTAGAAGATGAGGAACTTCTCAGCCGAGAAGGATGAGGCCATCAAAGCCGAGGTAGATAAATTACTAGCGGCGGGCTTTATCATGCCTTGTACTTATCCTGAGTGGTTAGCTAATGTTGTAATGGTGAGGAAATAATCGGGGGCGTGGAGGATGTGTGTAGATTTTACCAATCTTAATAAAGCGTGCCCCAAAGATTGCTATCCTTTGCCTCGAATAGATAGTTTAATCGACGCCACGGCAGGCTACGCTATGCTCAGCCTACTGGACGCCTTCTCAGGGTATCATCAGGTATTCATGGCCGAAGAAGACATGCCTAAGTGCGCATTCATCACCGGTAACGGCACATACATGTATAAAATGATGCCGTTCGGTTTGAAGAACGCCGGCGCAACTTACACAAGACTGGTGGACAAAGTGTTCCAAAATCAAAAAGGGCGAAACATTGAGGCTTACGTCGACGATGCTATTGTAAAAAGCAAGTCTGACAGCGAGCACTTAGCCGATTTACACGAGACATTTTGTTCACTAAGGAAGTATAGGATGAAGCTCAACCCAAAGAAATGCAACTTCGGTGTCCGGGCCGGCAAGTTCCTCGGCGTGCTTGTCAGCGCCAGGGGAATTGATGCCAATCCAGAGAAAGTCCAAGCAATATTGGACCTACCGGAGCCGAGGAATCGAAAAGAGGTTATGACGCTGACCGGGAGAATGGCGGCCCTTGCCCGTTTCATCTCTCGGTCAGCCGATAAGAGCACACCCTTCTTTACAGTTTTGAAGGGAAATAAGGATTTCAGCTGGGGGGAGCAACAGAGCACAGCTTTCGGGCAACTGAAAGCTCACCTTTCGACATCGCCGACCCCGTCTGGCCGATCCGGGGGAGACGCTATACCTATACTTAGCAGTTACCTCGGCCACGGTCAGTGCCGTAATTGTCAGGGAAGAAAACAAGCAGCAACACCCAATTTACTTTATCAGCCATTGTGGACAAGGCCCTCGGGAACTGCGTCCGCGGGATCCACACTAGGCATAATCGACTCGAGGTTCTTTCGAATCGAATTAAGACATATTAGAGTCGCCACCAAGTTTTTTGGGAACTTGGAACCGTTCAAGTCAACTTTACACCTTTCATCGAAAAGCATAAAGCCAATCGACTAAGAGTGATTAAAGATAAAGACTTGTACCCTATATCACTCGATTTGAATGACTCTCGTAATCCAATGGTATTTAGACGGATCCACAAACCATAGATCTTGAGTAAGGGGTGAGGGTACGTGTTAGGAAGCCCATAAGGACACCTAACCCCGCCCGTCAATAACGGCCTCTACTAAGTCAAGTGTCGGATTTCAAACAAGGTCATAGCTACTACGATATATGATATGCAAACGTTGTTTTAACCCTACCATGTGACAACAATTTCTATGTCGTTTTAGATGCAACTAAACTAACTTTGTCAAAGTTGTAATTTAGCATGTGGGTTGATTGATCTAACAACATACAAAACAAAGCAAGCAAGGCTTAAGGGGGAATGGGGAGCCGTTGGGATCTACCTATTACAAACCAGGCATTTCATGCCGACGCAACGATAAATTAAAGATACAACTCGATCTAAATACAACGCTATACACACGACGCAATACACGGCCATTCGGCCTAGAAAACCGTGCACAAAGGGGTGACTCACGGCCTACATGACACACGGCCTTGGGTCACTCCTCGTAATGCGTGCTTTCACTTAATCTCATCGAATTAGGCATAAGGCTACGCACCAAAGCATGCATTAGCATAAACCGGGCCATGTTGCTTTAAACAACATGCGGTTTACTACGCTCCTACAAGCATTGGGGAACAACCGTCTAACCAAACAAGACTAAGGTTTTTTGAAGAGGTTTTGACTCAATAAAAGTAAAACAAGCTCGAAAATTACAACTCGATAAATAAATTACAAATTACAAGCAACGAAACAACGAGGAACCAAAGGTATAAAAAAACGAAGCAAGAAAGACAAAGAAGACGGCCAAGCTCACGGCCCAAACCACGACCACCCTCACGGCCAAGACAAGGCCATCCTAGTTCCTAGGTTAGGTTCATTGGTTAGATCGAATGATTGCGAAACGGATTAGAAAACGAGTTAGAAAACAAGTTATAAAACGGGTTGATCGATTGAGAAGAAACGCGCGAGTGTGTATTCTACACGGCCTAAAGGGTCCAATTAGGTCACAATATCATAAGATTAATGCTTACTCGTCGAGTGTTAATAGGAAGGTGCTAATCACGCACTCCTATGCTAGCGAGAAATCAAGTGATAAGAAAGATGTATTCAATTAGGTTATAGAATTGTTAATCGATTTTAAAAGCTATGTCGATGCCACCTAACATGTCTAATTAGGTTATTAAAATGATCGAATGTCGTCTAAATACGTCATATGTTAACAATCAGAGGTTAAACTAACATACAACGGATCCTAGGGTGTGTCGAGTTGGCCGAAATAACAAAGGGGTCAAAAGCGAAGAGCGAAGTTAGAAATTCGTTTTATTTATGCCCTACCTTGAACACGAGGATATGTAAATGAGACGGGGGTGTACGACCGACTGAAGTAGCGGTTTATTTTCCCATCTCAAGTCAACGTGGGTGTTCATGGTGGTACTTTAACTCATACTCGGACTAAACTAGTTTCATAGTTAATTAAACAATCGATAAACAAAAACGATAAACGAATAAAACAAACTATAAAAGAACAAGCATAAAAAACGAAATAAAAAGGGAGAAAGAGGAGGATTTGATGCACCCTCAACCTACATGTATCGTTGACACCGTCTTGGGTCGTAATCGATGGTAGATTTTATCTCAAGAGGCCGTCGTCGACGAAGAAACAAAGCAAACACGCGTTTTTTGACAAATCTGGACAGCAACTTTCAAACGATGATTTCTCCCTCGTTTCACGACAAAAATTCGATTTAAAAGATGTTTTGAAAACTAGAAAGAGAGGAGAACAGAGATCTTAAAGCAACCCCTTCTCGTTTTGAGTTATTGGGCACGAAAAACGAGCACAAACAGAACTGGACAGACAAGAACAAACCGCGAAAACAGAGTGTATAACACTCTATTTTTCGAGGGATTTCGTGTACTCTCAAGGGCAATTTGGCTCGTAAATCTTTGTCTAATGTGTAGATGGATATAATGTGGTTAATTAGGAATAAGAAAATCGAGTTTTGATGGAGGTTTGAGGGAGGAACGAATTGTTTTTCGAGGAAGACACACAAACAGTTTCAGTTTGTATGTCGGTTTTGTGGAGGGATTTTGAGAGGCAATTAGGGTTTGTTTCTGAGGTTTAAAGCTTGTAAGTGATGGTAGGATGTGGGGAGAACTTAGAGGAATGAATGTATGGTGAAGGGTGGGTATTTATAAGGAGTTAAAGTAGGGTAAAAGAGAGGGAGAGGCAGTCGGGCCTGCTCACGCATAGCTGCTGTCCAGCAGCTTTTGTGAGGGTTTGAGAGGGGTTTTCTTGGTGATTAAGCTAGGGTAATATGGGTAGGATACTAGGGTATGGGTTAGGGTTAATGGGTATGGGTTTTGGTGGTGTTTGGAGCGGGTTTTGGGCTCGGGAATTGGCACGCAAAACAGGGGGGGGCTGTTTGTATGCGGGCTGTTGGGGATGATTTGGGATGGAATTTTGGGCCGTGTATAGGGGGTTCGAACTGGGGTGGATGGGTATTGGTCTAGGTTGGTTAGTGTACTCGAGATTCGTGCCAATTCGTAAAGAAAACGGGCTCAAAAACCGAGATAAAATCGAGCTCAAAAAGCATGTTTAAAAACGAGTTTTCTTCGCTTTTAAAATCGATTTTTCAAATCAATTAACCCATTAAAATAAATGATTTTTCAAATCAAATATATTCATAAAATGATTTTTCAAATCAATTTTTTATTTTATTTTCAATAAAATAAACTTGGGAAAATAAATTCAAAATAAAATAAAATAAATTGAATTCACCTCAAAAAAACCATAATTTAACTATCATTTAAATTAATAAAGTGAACTCACTTAAAAAACATTAATTTAAATATCATTTAAATTAATAAAATACTTCATCAACGACGCCCATTCTACATCGTAAAACGAGCTCCAAATAATGACAATGACAACTAAAGAATACATGTGTCCTATCATCATCGGGTGTTTGTCGGGTTCTCTATAAATTCCAATATCGACGGATACGGGTATCTCTGAGCCCCCACTTTGACCGAGGCTTGGACAAGGCGAAAGTCAAAGTATACCCCAGGTCCCTTTCGACCGGAGGATTCTTCGGGTCGTTTATAGTCCATTAGACTTGCGTATATAAGCTCTTGACCATAAGAAGAGATCATACCTGAAACTTCGTTGGGGATTGACTCTTGCTTCTGTTGTATCAAATTATCGTCGTTGGTCGTCGACCCATAAATTGCATATATGGTGGATTGAGCCTTATCCTTAGGCGCCTACGTATCCGTTTCTAACGGAATCAAACCCGCGTCGTAGTTCTAAGAATCGCCGACACTTGCCCAAAGTTTATCATCTCTGGCGTTTGTCCAAAATTCATCGTCACGACATTTGCCCGAAATTTATCATCTGCTGGCACTTGTCTGAACGGGACGGGACTTTCCAAGGAGGTTGCCGCCGCTTTCCTCATTTGCTTTTAGCTACGGAATTCTTCCATTTCATACTCTTGTATCGAATTGAATTCTTGGTGGATGTCATCCTTTACATCTTGATAATGGTCTCTGGAGCCAACGGCTTCAGAGCCCCCAGTTTGCAATGGCTCTAAAGTCGAAGACTTTAGAGCCCCCAGTTGAAGCATATCCTGCTAAAATTGGAACACAAAAACGTACTAGCAATAATCATTACATAAGCACATTTGGATCATCGATCTTGAAATTGGATCATTTGAAATACTGGGTCATCGACCCGAAAATTGAATTTGAAAATTTTGAAAAAATTGGGTCATCGACCTGAATTTTGAATTTGACCTTACTTGGTATGTTGGGCCATCGACCCGAAAAGATTCTACTACTTGGATCATCTATCCGTAATTTGCAAAAAGTTTTTTTGAAATTTCGGAATTTTGAACTTTTGAATTTTTTTTTTTTAATCGAACCTTGATGGGTGAGCATGAAATACGACTCAGACACTCTGTATGACCGGTAAACAACGTGGGCGTAGCCCGCTACCGTAAAACAAAAAAGGAAAATAAAACCGTAAGTGTGCACGGGCTTTAATTCAAATATGGACTTGTCGAGGGTAGAAATGTAAATCGGCCGTTCCGGCGCTCCCCAAAACGCGATAGATGTGCGAAAACCCGATGCATCGTGCCAAAGATCGGTGTGAATCTGGGGGCGGGCCTAAGAGGCGCGCGACCCAAGGCCCACACGGCTCGGAAAAACGGCACCCTAGGGGTGTCATCCTAGATGCTTCCTTCCCTTATACTTTCTATATATAAGGAAGAGTCAGATTGCCAAATTTATTCTCGCTTTCCCCCAAACGGTGCAAATAACATAAATCATTATGAATAATCTAGCGAGTGCTATGCGAGCGTGGGAGACAGACTTTCATCGGCGCAGAGAGACAAGAATTAAAGACCGCTCAATCGGCGCAATTACTTCCCTTACGCGGATCCCCTTCAACTCGCGCTGTTGGAACACCGCCTTAGCTATTGGGATCCTTGTAACCATGTCTTTGCTTTTCCCGAGGAGGAGATCCGCCATCTACCCGAAGAGTTTTCTCGCCCCGGGAGGATGGGATCGAGGCCATACCAGCTATACCTAAATTTCATTCGGGGTGGCGTGGAACATATCTAGACTGCCTTGGCCTTTCCAGGACGGAGTCTGAGGGGATAGTTACTGGTGACGAAGTCAACCTTTTTGCTATTCATCGAAAATTTTGTATCTTGCGAAACAGTACTTTACTGCCAGCGTACTGCCGCAGGGCCTTTGGATTGATCATGCTACACCTTTATGTCTTCGAAGGTAGGATGAACAAGACAACTTGTGTAGGACAAGCGAAGCTTTTGTCTATTGTGTCTCAGATGGAGACGGGACATAACCCTTCCTGGATTATTCTCGCTGAAACCCTCCGGGGTTTAGATGCTAAGAAAATGAACCCTGGTGCCGATTGGTCGGGATGCTCCCGTCTATTGCAGGTAACAAAATCTATTCTCCTGATTTCGCATCCTTGATTAATTTTCCTTTTACCACAATTCTTGTGTTGTTGCCACGTTTTTGTTGCATTCTGCCATGATTTTGTCACGATTTTGTTGCATTCTGCCACGATTTTGCTGTATTCTGCCACGATTTTGCTGTATTCTGCCACGATTCCTGCCACAATTCCGTTTTTTCCTTCTTTTTCTTTTTTTTTTTTTTTTCTTTCGTTTTTTTTTGTCACGTTTTTTTTTTTTTTTTTTCCGTCTTTTTTTCTTTTTTTTTTCTTTTTTTTTTCTTTTTATTTTTCGTCTTTTTCATGTTTTTTTTTTCTTTTTTTTTTCAGGTGTGGCTTTGCGAGAGATTTTGGCTCTTCGCCCCGCCGCGTGAGCCCAGCTCGTATCTCGCTCGTATGCTGACTATGCGTGCCAAGCGGTATGAAGACGAGCATCAAAATGACCTTGCCTATTGGCGAAACAAACCGACGAGAAGGGGAAGGTCGCCCTCTTTCTTTGGTTCATGCCTTGGCTTCGCCTCAAATCCTTTACTATCCTTAGGAAGATGACAAGACCATACGTTTGCAACTCACGGGTTTAGAGAGGTCTATTCACATTTACCCCGACCGCGTCTGCGTCGGATGGGCGCATGACAAATAATTCCCAAGTGTGAGGTCGTTCTGGGACGAGCAAGAGAGCTGAATTCCTCTATATGTGATGATTGGCTCAAGAGGTGGCACCAAAGGCGTCTTTGGTACGTATCTGTCGCGCCCTCGGACTACCCGGGTATCCCCGTCTTATACTAAATGGCTTAAAGAGAAGACCGAATCGGGTAAGGACTTGTGTCGGAAGGATGAGCTTGTCGACATCAAATATTATGACAAAAGCGAAGCGATCGCGACTTCTTTGTTAACGACCTTTCGTCCGCATCCGGACTGAAACTAAGACCGAGAAGACTCCTAAGATCGACTCACAGCGACGGTGTGTGGAAACGGTTGGGTTCAAAGGCACACTCGGGCTCAGCCTTAGAAGGGAGACTTGGTCCTCGCTTGAGTGTAAAAGATAGGCTGGGCCCTCGGGAGGAAATGACGATTCCTCCTAAGAAGCGCGCTAGACAGAACGCAACTACCCCTCCTCTGCAGGAGCCTCGGTCACGTGACCCAAAAGGCAAAGGGAAAAAGAAGATGTAGGAGCCTTCGACTCCAAATATATTATTTAATACTACTACTTATTATTTGTTGCTAGCTGTTTTCTTTTTTCTTTTGAAGGATGTAATGGGCATCGCCCGATCTTTAATAAGACTTACTATCTATTAAAATTCTCAGTTTCTGCATAAAATTTCATTTTATTCAAGGAAGGGTCGGTTGTACTCTTTTAAAGAGCTGCCTACGTATCTGTTATCAACAGAATCAAACCGAGCTCGTAGTTCCACAAAACAAACGCGCTACAATCATCGATTTATAACGCACAAAAAGCAGCGAAGCAAAAGTGCATGCCTAGACTCGCTCACGAGCACCGCAATTCAAAATTTTATTTTACGACATTGAGAATGAGTTCTACGGATAGTATTTCTTGATTGATCCAAATTCGTCGGATTCGCAAAATCATTTCCATCTAGATCTGTCACCGACTGCGCCTCCCGATAATATTTTCTTTACCAGGTAAGGACCGGCCCAATTCGGCTTGAATTTTCCCCTCGGGTCGATTGGTAGTAAAGCGCGCACAGACTTTAGGACCAAATCCCCATCCTTTATTCCTCGAGGTTTCACCTTTTTGTTAAACGCTCTTTGTATCCTTTTCTGATAGAGTTGAACATGGTGCAACGCATTTAACCGTCGCTCGTCAAGCATGACCAAGGAATCATACCGGCTTGCGGCCGATCGGCCGTGGACGACTTTCTAACAGAATCCTTAAAGAAGGTACCTCTAGTTCGATAGGCTGGACTGCTTCCATCCCATATGTTAAATAGAACGGAGTTGCTCCAGTGGCTGTGCGAATAGACGTCCTGTATCCCCATAGTGCGAACGGTATCTTCTCTGGCCATTCGCGATAATTTTCAGTCATTTTCCTGAGAATCACAGTGATTGTCTTGTTGGCGGCTTCCACTGCACCATTCGTTTGAGGTCGATACGGTGACGACTTGTGGTGTTTGATTTTATACTTTTCAAGTATTACTAGCAGTTTCGGCCTGGAAGTGAGTGCCATGGTCGCTAATGAGCTCATGCGGCACCCCATATCTGCAAATGATTTCATTCTGAATGAACTTTGCTACCTGCTTTGCTTGTAGAACCTTGTATGATTTCACTTCTACCCACTTCGTGAAGTAATCGATGGCGACTAACATGAAACAATGCCCACCTGTTCCAGATGGGTTGACCTTTCCAATAATGTCGATTCCCCATGTTGAGAAAGGCCATGGTGATGTCAAAGTATATAACAATGATGGCGGCACATGTTGTACGTTTGCGAAGATTTGGCAATTATGGCAATGTTTGACATATTGGCGACAATCTGTCTCCATCGTGGTCCAATAATACCCTAATCTCATGATTTTACGAACCAGCATATGGGCATTCATGTGTGGGCCACACTCTCCGTCATGGACTTCTTCCATGACTCTTTTATGATTGGTGAGTCTATGCATCGCAGAAGGATATTTTGCGCGGTCTTTTTGTACAATTGTCCGTCATTGGTTCTAACGAACTGGGCGGCTAGCATTCGAATGGCGCGCTTTCCGCGGTTATCCATGTCGGGTGGATACTCTCCTGATTCTTTAAATTTCAGAATAGCATGATACCAAGGTTCGGCCTCGGTTTCTTCTGTGTCTCCGATTACGTTAACGTAAGCAGGTGATGATCTTCGTTCGACACATATCGGCATAGTATCCATATGATCGGTATGTTGATCGAGCGACTAGTTTTGATAGTGCATCAAAGAACTGGTTTTCGTCTCGGGGAGGTGCACGTACTTGACCTCGGCGAACAACTTTTCTAGTTCTTCGATTTTTGCTTGGTACGGAGCCAAGCTATCACTTCGGGTTTTCCACGTCCCGGCCACTTGATTGATCACTAATGACGAGTCCCCATGTACTACAAGCTTTTTGATGCCTAACTCGAGAGCACTGTGCAAACCGAGTAGGCATGCTTCATATTCGGCCGCGTTATTAGTGACGTTAAAGTCCAATTTGATCGAGATGGGAACATGTTCACCTTCTGGTGAAATGAGTAGAACTCCTATCCCGTATCCCCTATAGTTCGATGCTCCATCGAAATAGAGGTCCCACGTATCATTGTCTATGTGAACGATATCTTCGTCGGGGAACGACCATGTATCCACAACCTCAGTTTCTTCTATCGGGTTATCCGTCGGAAGTCCGCAACCGCCCCTTCCCTTTATCACTTTTAGCGGTACATATTTTGGTCGAACTCGGAAAGCATTAAAGTCCATCTTGACACCTGCCCGTTCGAATGGTTTTTCAAACAAGTATTTGATTGGGTCCATCTTTGAGTGGATGCAGACATTATGACTGAGCATGTAGTGCCGTAACTTCTTTGTCGCCCATACTAAAGCCAAACATGTCTTTTCGAGCTGAGTATACTTGATTTCATACTCCAAGAACTTTTTACTAATGTAGTAAATCGCTCTTTCCTCTTTATCGACTATCTGCGCCAGCATTGCCCCCATTGCAGTATCCGTGACTGTAAGATACAATAAAAGTGGTAACCCAGCCGTTGGTGGGCTGAGCACGGGAGGGGAAGATAGTATTTCTTTGATCTTATCGAACGCAGCTTGGCAGTGATCATCCCATACGACGTGTTCCCCGACCTTCAATTTCTTGAAAATTGGCTCGCATATCATAGTTAGCCTTGCCACGAACCGACTTATATATTGGATTCTTCCCAGGAAACCTCGAATTTCCTTCTCGGTTTTCGGGTGAGGCATTTCCATTATGGCCTTTATTTTCGATGGGTCCACCTCGATGCCACGGTGGCTAACGATGTGACCCAACAGTTTGCCGGATGTGACTCCGAATGCGCATTTTTGTGGATTCAACCTCATGTTATACTTGCGCAGTCGCTCGAAGAATTTGCGTAACGTACCAAGGTGGCCATCACGCTCCTTTGACTTGACAATCATGTCGTCGACATAAACTTCGACTTCCTTGTGCATCATATCATGTAGCAATGTTGTCGCGGTCCTCTGGTATGTAGCCCCTGCGTTTATCAACCCAAAAGGCATTACTGTGTAGTAATAGGTTCCCCATTGCGTTCTGAATGCAGTCTTATGCATATCTTCTATCGCCATCTTGATCTGATTATAACCGGCGTATCCATCCATAAAGGACAGTAACGCGTGTTTTGCTGTGTTGTCAACCAAGATGTCGATGTGAGGTAATGGGAAATCGTCCTTCGGACTTGCCTTGTTTAAATCCCGGAAGTCGACATAAACCCGAACTTTACCATCTTTCTTGGGCACCTGTACGACGTTAGCCACCCGGTCGAGTACTCGACACCTTGATGAACCCACTTTGAGTTGTTTGTCGATTTCTTCTTTGACTTTCAGAGACCAATCTGTATGCATTTTGCGTAGTTTCGCTTGACGGCTTATATCCCGGCTTGATTGGGATCCTGTGCTCGCAATTTCCCTATCAATGCCTGGCATGTCTTTGTAGGACCATGCGAAAACATCTTTGAACTCATGTAACAACCCAATGAACCCTTGTCTCTCGGCGGGACTTAAAGTAGTTCCTATTTTAAGCTCCTGTGGTTCTAAGGTTGTACCTACATTGATGGTTTCGGTATCTTCGATGATCGAAGTTTTCTGTTCGTACTCTTCCAACCCTTTTATCAACTGTAGAGGTGGTTCCATTTCTTCTTCTTCTTCTTCTTCGACCAACTGTTCATCCTCGACCTCAGTCTCAATGTCATTATTAAAACAATCATTTTCAAAGTTTGAATTGCAATGTAAGTAAGACAAGTCGTAAGCAAACCGGTTCATATTATTATTGATTTGAAATTGCGCGAAATGCGCTAACATTTGAGCCAACGATCGAGCTCGGTGGCGAGATAGGGGTATTCGGGACAGGCCCCGGAATACCACCATTAGGAAAAGGTGCATAGGAAGGGAAAGCTAGGGGAGGGGTATTTTCAACACCTGACTCCTTAGACTCAATCTTAGGACCTAACTCAGACTCAGACTCAGACTCCGACTCAGACTCAGAATCGATAACATCATCTGGCTTGAACATCTCTCCTTCTCCCGTTGTCAACTTGAAAAGAAGTCCTTTGTTGTCAGTCCACTTGATTGTTTTCCGCCATCCCGTGTTGGTCCTAAGAGGATCCACATCGGTGATGAGGGTAGATGGGTCGAACCGCTCGCTTCTCAGGATCATGCTTACCAAATCTTCGTTTGGTATTGGTGATTTCTTCTCTTCACCGAAAAGGAGACCCATGGCTTTCTCGTCATTCATTGGATCCGGTTTGGTTTCTATTGGCATCACGGTCGAGAATGTCTTGGGGATGTAGTAGCGGTCTTGGAATACTTCGATTCCTGGGACCATAAGGTTCTTCTTTGGGTCAAAGATAGGTTCGGGGAAGTCCATGCAAGGGAGTTCTTCCCCAGCTCTCACGAAGTGACCGTTTAGAGTTAGGTGATACGGTCCCATTTTAATATCTCGATCTTCGATCGTTCTTCCCCTCTTTTCCAGCAGATCTTTCCCGGTGGGCTCATATCCAAGCCCGAACGTTACTCCTTTGGCTATTGGTGGTTTCAACTCGAATGTACCCTCCTTTCTAGGGTATAGAGAGAAACCGAAGTATTTCCCAGTCTTGAGAATCACTTCGCATGCATGGCTTCCCGTGTATAGATCTATATTCTCTGCTTCGGAGTTCAGCTCGATCATATTGACAATCTCGAAACCACATGCGTCATTGGTAGCTTCGACCCTTACTTCGGAAGTAATGTCTCCTCCTGCCACCGTAATTGGCGTGGCGTCAATGGTGACGGTTTTGCCATTGAGTGGGACCTTGATTTTTCGATGCAGCGTTGACGTTACGGCCCTTGCAGCATGGATCCAGGGCCTTCCCAACAATAAGTTGAAGGATGAGCATATGTCAATTACTTGGCAACTTATTTTCTTTTCCACTTGCCCAGTCTGTACTACCAGGTCGACAAGTCCACTCACTCGACGCACAGTGCCATCGAATGCCCGAACTGTCTGCGTAGTGGGGATGAAGTCATTCTTCTCCAAGCCCGGAATATGCGCCGTTTTCAGAGGGAGTACGTTGACAGCCGATCCGTCGTCAACCAAAGTCATAGGGATATGCTTGTTGAGACACACGGTAGCAATATAGAGGGCCAGGTTATGTCGAGGCCCGAATGGTGGCAGATCTTCGTCGGAGAATGTTACAGCGTTGGTGATCTGAGGCCGATTCTGGGCGATGTGAGTGACTATGTCCGCAGGAGTAGTATTCGACGACACGGTCATGTTCATCAAAGCTTGTAACAAAGCTTGATGATGTTCGAAAGAGCTCAGGATAAGTTGCCAGATAGATACGTCGGCCTTAGTCTTTTGGAGTTGCTTGATGAGGGAAGCCTCGGAGGTCGACCCTTCACCAAGAACTTCGACCACTACCGGCTCTTTGAGAGGTCTCTTGTTCGGGGTATCTTTAGCTTTCTCCACACGATACGGGCGTCCGGATCTAGTCAAATGGTTTGACTCTAGGGCATCTTGCCTCACCTTTAAGATTTCTTCTTGGGTGTGAGGAATTGTCGCACCTTTGACGAGGTAAACATCATCCTCGTCATCAGCCCAAACGCCATTAATTTCATTGCTGCTTCGGAGTATGTAAGGAGTACAATCGACCACAAAATCTCCGAATGTAATCTCGTTTCTCGAGCTTGGTAGGAATTCGGAGCAATCTACGAATATTCTTCCGACGAAAACCCCTTTTAGACGACATGGGCGAATCAAGTGAGAGTAATCGACACTATCTTCGGTAGAGACAAAGTTAGTGTGGTCGCCAAATGGATTGGTGACGTTGTTGGGCTTTATGGCCGGGATTGGGAGCGTTCCGTTCTCAATCATATCTTGAATTTCGTGCTTTAGTCTAAAGCACCTTTCGAGATCGTGTCCCTTCCCTTGATGAAAGGCACAAGAGGCATTCGGTTTGTACCATTTGCCTTGTTGTTCAGCAGGTGGATCCGGAGTTGGACCAATGGGCTTCAACTTTCCTTGGGCCATGAGCCTTTGGAGAGCATAGGCGTAAGTGCACCCGATATCGGTGAATACCCTCGGAGCTTGGCGCGGAGGCCTTTTTTACTGTCCATCTAAGAGATTGACAGTTTCAACAAAGTGGGCCGCTGCGGGTGCTTTTGCTTTAGATGACGAAGCCCCTTGGTATCCCTTTGGCTTCTCGGCTTCAAAGACAATTCGGACATCGTCCTCTACCTTTATCCCGATCCTTATCAATTCTTTGAAAGAACCAAAATTTTGGTATTTCAGAGCATTACGGTAAACAGGTCGTAAATTCTTCACGAACTTATCTACCATTTCGACTTCATCAGGCTTCTTAGCTAGTTTTACGCTTTCAGCGCGCCACCTTGCGAGGAATTCAGTAAAGCCCTCTTTTTCCTTCTATGTCATCACTTACAAAGTCCTTATGTTGGTTTGAATCTCAACATTGTCATCATAGTGCTTACAGAACTCCACCGTAATATCTTCGAAAGTGGGGAAGTTCTTGAGGTCAAGATTATAGAACCACGCCTTTGGGTGTTCACCCAGAGATTGGGCGAAAATTTCGAGAGAGCATATCGCAGTACTCCCTTGAGTGCTAAGTACCCTTTATAGGCCTTAACATGGTGGACTGGATCTTCGGTGCCCTTGAACTTTGGGATGTCAGTGAGTACCATGTTCGTGGGCAACTTATCCTGAACTGGGGCATAGGCCCTAGCATTCTCATAGTGGATGTTCTTCCCCTGGGAGAGCTTCAAACGGTCTTCGATGAACTTGAACCGTTTTTCCAGATCAGTCAGTGGTGGAGGGGAATCTTCACCCAGCTTAGATTCGATTGCATCCATTCGGGTCATCATGAGGTTCACGGCCTCAGTAAGCTTGTTAACAGCATCTTCCATTGCTTGACGTCGGGTTTTTGGTGGCCTTTCTACAAGAAAACCCCGTACTGAGTCAATATTTAAAGTAAGAGCCCCTGCACACTTAAGGACACGACACCAACTTGACTCAAACAAAGACTCGACTTGAGACTGACTAACCAAAGGTTCGACTCACGGTTGGATTTAGACCTTGGTTCATTTTAGACTCGGCAGAACGACGTGACTCAAACTGTCATAGCACGATTCTAAACTGGACTCGGTGTGACTAAACCCGTGATTGGACTAACATAGCCAATAGGTTCGGGTGAAACGCCCTAAATGGCCTAGCTTGGGCGTTTTTGTGGACTATCCTAGACCAAATGGTCGACCAACATGACTCAAAGCCCAAGAGGTGAGCTTGGGTGACCCGACAAGGTCGTGTTCTAGACTCTTAGAACGAAACACACCCGGCCTAACACGGCCATGACCCGGACACGACTTGACGCATTTCATGCTTGGTTGAGGTTCGAGAGGCATTTTGGATTGGTTTTAAAAAAAACGAAAGATTGATTCGAAAATGAGATTTGAAATGGGCAGCATGCCGGCTATAAAAGAGCTCATTTTGGGCCGAAAATTCTAGTCCTATTTGGGCAGCATTCCGCGTTTTTTAAAACCATGCTATTTTGAAAGTAAGTTGTTCAAAAGTTCGGTTTTGAAAAGGACATGGGAAATTTCGAAAAGACTCGGGAAAACAATTTGCACATTGTCATTCTCATGTTATAAAGATGTATGCTCCTAGACATCTCTAAGTCTCGGCAAGTCTTCTACAAGAAGGTCTATGCCCTCCATCCTTTTGCGGTCTTATAGAGCAAGGTGTCTTAAGGTAGAGTACCTAGAAGATCGTCCCCACCATCAAGAACCACGCGAGGTGAAGTGGAAGCGAGCAATGTGCAGCTTCCTAGCATAGTGGGACGTCGCCCCCCACGCATCACGAAGAAACGCTGGGACGGCCCGGGCAAGTCCTTAAGGGTTTATGCATGAATCGTAGCACTATGAGTAATGTTTTACTTTCCAACACTTTCTTTTCAAGTTTCACCTCGGAGGAAAAGACCCTAGAAACAAAGTGTAACTAGTCCTCTTTTCCCCAGCGGAGTTGCCAAACTGTGGACAAGGCCCTCGGGAACTGCGTCCGCGGGATCCACACTAGGCATAATCGACTCGAGGTTCTTTCGAATCGAATTAAGACATATTAGAGTCGCCACCAAGTTTTTTGGGAACTTGGAACCGTTCAAGTCAACTTTACACCTTTCATCGAAAAGCATAAAGCCAATCGACTACGAGTGATTAAAGATAAAGACTTGTACCCTATATCACTCGATTTGAATGACTCTCGTAATCCAATGGTATTTAGACGGATCCACAAACCATAGATCTTGAGTAAGGGGTGAGGGTACGTGTTAGGAAGCCCATAAGGACACCTAACCCCGCCCGTCAATAACGGCCTCTACTAAGTCAAGTGTCGGATTTCAAACAAGGTCATAGCTACTACGATATATGATATGCAAACGTTGTTTTAACCCTATCATGTGACAACAATTTCTATGTCGTTTTAGATGCAACTAAACTAACTTTGTCAAAGTTGTAATTTAGCATGTGGGTTGATTGATCTAACAACATACAAAACAAAGCAAGCAAGGCTTAAGGGGGAATGGGGGAGCCGTTGGGATCTACCTATTACAAACCAGGCATTTCATGCCGACGCAACGATAAATTAAAGATACAACTCGATCTAAATACAACGCTATACACACGACGCAATACACGGCCATTCGGCCTAGAAAACCGTGCACAAAGGGGTGACTCACGGCCTACATGACACACGGCCTTGGGTCACTCCTCGTAATGCGTGCTTTCACTTAATCTCATCGAATTAGGCATAAGGCTACGCACCAAAGCATGCATTAGCATAAACCGGGCCATGTTGCTTTAAACAACATGCGGTTTACTACGCTCCTACAAGCATTGGGGAACAACCGTCTAACCAAACAAGACTAAGGTTTTTTGAAGAGGTTTTGACTCAATAAAAGTAAAACAAGCTCGAAAATTACAACTCGATAAACAAATTACAAATTACAAGCAACGAAACAACGAGGAACCAAAGGTATAAAAAAACGAAGCAAGAAAGACAAAGAAGACGGCCAAGCTCACGGCTCAAACCACGACCACCCTCACGGCCAAGACAAGGCCATCCTAGTTCCTAGGTTAGGTTCATTGGTTAGATCGAATGATTGCGAAACGGATTAGAAAACGAGTTAGAAAACAAGTTATAAAACGGGTTGATCGATTGAGAAGAAACGCGCGAGTGTGTATTCTACACGGCCTAAAGGGTCCAATTAGGTCACAATATCATAATATTAATGCTTACTCGTTGAGTGTTAATAGGAAGGTGCTAATCACGCACTCCTATGCTAGCGAGAAATCAAGTGATAAGAAAGATGTATTCAATTAGGTTATAGAATTGTTAATCGATTTTAAAAGCTATGTCGATGTCACCTAACATGTCTAATTAGGTTATTAAAATGATCGAATGTCGTCTAAATACGTCATATGTTAACAATCAGAGGTTAAACTAACATACAACGGATCCTAGGGTGTGTCGAGTTGGCCGAAATAACAAAGGGGTCAAAAGCGAAGAGTGAAGTTAGAAATTAGTTTTATTTATGCCCTACCTTGAACACGAGGATATGTAAATGAGACGGGGGTGTACGACCGACTGAAGTAGCGGTTTATTTTCCCATCTCAAGTCAACGCGGGTGTTCATGGTGGTACTTTAACTCATACTCGGACTAAACTAGTTTCATAGTTAATTAAACAATCGATAAACAAAAACGATAAACGAATAAAACAAACTATAAAAGAACAAGCATAAAAAACGAAATAAAAAGGGAGAAAGAGGAGGATTTGATGCACCCTCAACCTACATGTATCGTTGACACCGTCTTGGGTCGTAATCGATGGTAGGTTTTATCTCGAGAGGCCGTCGTCGACGAAGAAACAAAGCAAACACGCGTTTTTTGACAAATCTGGACAGCAACTTTCAAACGATGATTTCTCCCTCGTTTCACGACGAAAATTCGATTTAAAAGATGTTTTGAAAACTAGAAAGAGAGGAGAACAGAGATCTTAAAGCAACCCCTGCTCGTTTTGAGTTATTGGGCACGAAAAACGAGCACAAACAGAACTGGACAGACAAGAACAAATCACAAAAACAGAGTGTATAACACTGTTTTTCGAGGGATTTCGTGTACTCTCAAGGGCAATTTGGCTCGTAAATATTTGTCTAATGTGTAGATGGATGTTATGTGGTTAATTAGGAACAAGAAAATCGAGTTTTGATGGAGGTTTGAGGGAGGAACGAATTGTTTTTCGAGGAAGACACACAAACAGTTTCAGTTTGTATGTCGGTTTTGTGGAGGGATTTTGAGAGGCAATTAGGGTTTGTTTCTGAGGTTTAAAGCTTGTGAGTGATGGTAGGATGTGGGGAGAACTTAGAGGAATGAATTTATGGTGAAGGGTGGGTATTTATAAGGAGTTAAAGTAGGGTAAAAGAGAGGGAGAGGCAGTCGGGCCTGCTCACGCATAGCTGCTGTCCAGCAGCTTTTGTGAGGGTTTGAGAGGGGTTTTCTTGGTGATTAAGCTAGGGTAATATGGTTAGGATACTAGGGTATGGGTTAGGGTTAATGGGTACGGGTTTTGGTGGTGTTTGGAGCGGGTTTTGGGCTCGGGAATTGGCACGCAAAACAGGGGGGGCTGTTTGTATGCGGGCTGTTGGGGATGATTTGGGATGGAATTTTGGGCCGTGGATAGGGGGTTCGAACTGGGGTGGATGGGTATTGGTCTAGGTTGGTTAGTGTACTCGAGATTCGTGCCAATTCGTAAAGAAAACGGGCTCAAAAACCGAGCTAAAATCGAGCTCAAAAAGCATGTTTAAAAACGAGTTTTCTTCGCTTTTAAAATCGATTTTTCAAATCAATTAACCCATTAAAATAAATGATTTTTCAAATCAAATATATTCATAAAATGATTTTTCAAATCAATTATTTATTTTATTTTCAATAAAATAAACTTGGGAAAATAAATTCAAAATAAAATAAAATAAATTGAATTCACCTCAAAAAAACCATAATTTAACTATCATTTAAATTAATAAAGTGAACTCACTTAAAAAACATTAATTTAAATATCATTTAAATTAATAAAATACTTCATCAACGACGCCCATTCTACATCGTAAAACGAGCTCCAAATAATGACAATGACAACTAAAGAATACATGTGTCCTATCATCATCGGGTGTTTGTCGGGTTCTCTATAAATTCCAATATCGACGGATACAGGTATCTACAGCCATACACTGCTGGCCGCCGAGAGAAACTACCCACTGATTGAAAAAGCAGCCTTCGCTGTCGTCGTTGCCGCAAGGAAGTTAAAACCCTACTTCGACGCACATCCCGTGACGGTCTTAACCGACCAGCCGTTGGAGAAAGCCCTAGAAAAATTCGAAAAATCAGGCAGACTTATCAAATGGGCAGTGGAACTCTCCGGCTACGGCATTCAGTACAAACCGAGGCCTTCGATAAAGGGGCAAGCGCTGGCAGACTTCTTGGCCGAGTGCACATATCAGGAAGAATCACGTCCCGGCATGTGGGAGGTGTATACCGATGGGTCCTCCACGGCGAACAGCTCGGGAGCCGGCATCCTTATCATCAGCCCAAACGGGGACGAGTTTAAGTATGCCTTGAAGTTTACCTTCCCGGCCTCAAATAACGAATCCGAATACGAGGCGGTGATAACTGGAGTCGAGTTAGCTAGAGCTGCCGGGGCGGAACACATCATTTTGAAAACAGACTCGCTCTTGGTGACTAATCAAGTCCGAGGAGAGTACAAGACTCGAGACGACGGGATGACAAGGTACCTGGAAAAGGTAAAAGCCGGCATTTCAAAATTAAAATCTTTCCAGATACAATGCATTCCCAGGTCTGAGAACAACCGAGCCGACGCTCTCTCAAAGCTTGCCAGTTCAACCATCAAGAATGTCAGTCGAACCGTGCTGGTGGACATCAGGAATGCTAAAAGCATTACTGAAACCGTCGGCATGGTGGGCGACATAGAGGCCGAGACGACGTGGATGACTCCGATAATAAAGTATAAACTGACAAATAAGTTACCGGAGGATCGCAGTCTCTCGCAGAAGATAAAGAGGATCGCAGCAAGGTACTTGGTGTTTGAAGGAGAATTATACAGGAGGTCCGTGATAAGGCCACTCTTGAAATATGTCGGCCCAGCTGACGCGGAGCTAATACTGACAGAAATTCACGAAGGCATCTGTGGTCATCACATGGGGGCAAGAACACTAGCCGACAAAGCTCTCCGAGCCGGCTACTTTTGGCCCACCATGCTTGAGGATTCCAGAGCCAAAACCAAAAAGTGCAACAACTGTCAAATGCATGCTCCGGTGATACATGCACCTTCCCGAGACCTGCAGCCGGTACTTAGTCCCCTTCCTTTTGCACAGTGGGGGATGGATCTACTAGGGCCATTTTCAACGGCATCCGGAGGAAGAAAGTACTTGATTGTCGCCGTTGACTACTTCACCAAATGGGTTGAAGCTGTAGCGGTACCTTCGAAGACGACGGCGGCCGTAAGAAAGGTAATCTGGGAAAATGTCATAACTCGTTTTGGGTTACCCCAAGTCATGGTATTTGATCGAGGCCATTTCGTGTTCACAATTAAGCATATGTGGTCGTTGGTCAATGGTCGATACAAAACACAATTTATACTTCACAAACAACTCTACAATTAGTAAAGAGGCAAGTAAAGGTCGGATCCCAAGGGACGGGTATTGAAATGAGAATTCTATTGTAACTAGTAGTGTCTAAGGGGTGTCACAAATTGGGTTGATGTAGAAGGTTACTAAACTAAAATAGCAATGAAAATAAACTAGCAAGATGAATAAAATAAGGGGTGTAAACAATTGATTAAAAGCACTAGGGTGTCATGGGTTCATAGGGGATTCATGGGATATGATCATACAAACATGTTCTCAAATTATAAGCAAGCAATTATTGTTGTGATGGATTGAGTTGGGTTATATCTTACAATCCTAGGAAAGTTTGGGTCCCGGAGCCGAATCGATTAGATTGTACAACACCTACAAGTCGACTTAATCTTTCCTACTCAACACATGCATGGTCTAACAAGACTCGAGTTGGGTTATGTCTTACAAGTCAAGTTGAAAGGATAGAAGATGATAGTAAATGCAAGGATTCATAGGCTTAGCATTTCATCAAATATAACATGTGCATGTATTAAGATCAAAACAAGCAAGCAAATAAGATATGAAAGCATATTAATTTAAGCATGAATCATTCCCCATGTTGGTTTCCCCTAATCACCCATTAAACCCTAGCTAAGAGACTACTCACTCATTATCATGTTGATCATGCTAGAAAGGTTGTCAATCATACTAACATAATGAAACATGATGAATAAATGAAAGTAATTAGCAATAATTAAAAAGGGATTAAGAGATTATACCTACTAATGATTCCAATAATAAAGCAAGAATAATAGAAGTACTTGAATCCTAGATTGAGAGGTTGTCAATCTCCCAATAATAACCCAAATAGTCTTCAATTACCCAAAATAAAGTAAGAACAAGAGAGAGATTAAAGAACTAAAACTTGGATTAAAACTTGATTAATACTTGATTACAATATTGAAGAGAGATTTGATTGATATTAACTACACTAATTATTGATAAGAAGAACATGCTCCTCTAATTAGACTAATGGGGTATTTATAGTGAAAATTAGGGAGGATGCATTAGGGTTAACTAAGGGCTAAACTAGTAATTACACTTTTTAAGTTGAGCAAGGAGACTCCGGTATTTTCTGAGAGAAGGGCTTCTCTAATCGTAGCTTTGAAGAATGAAAACGTCTTTGTCTTGAAATCCGTGCGGATGGGAGTCGGGACGGCCGGATCTGGGCTGAGGAATCCGAGCGGATTCTTGGGCAAGACGCTCGGATTGGCGAGGGGGAATCCGAGCGGATTCCTTTGAGGGACGCTCGGATTGGGCTGGACGGACGGGCGGATTGTATACAATCCGTTCGGATTGTCTGGCAGCGTCAATTCTTCTTCTTTTCTTCCCTTTTCTTCATAAATTCCTTGGGGATTTCCTTGGGGACTCAAGGATCCTTTCTCAACAATGCTCTTCTACTATGCTATGTACAAAGGCCTTCTAGTCTTGTCTCTCCTTGATGCTTGGTCATTGAATACGATCAATTTAGCCTCGTTTTGCCACGAAAATGCAAGATTCTTACTCCTTTCCTACCAAGGGATCAAAATCTCAAAGAATATGCAAAACAAAGAACTAAAGATAAGAAATGACCCAAATAGGCACTAAAAAGCATGGAAACAATGGTAATTCGGGGGCTAAATATGCGCCAATTATGGTCACATCAAATATCCCCAAACCGAACCTTTGCTCGTCCCGAGTAAAAAGGTGACAAAGACTAGGACCAATACTAACCTAACCTAATAATAATAGCCGATATGAGACAATTAGCGGGTCTCACTCCGCCCCTTCAACTCACAACAAGACAACCATGAGGTAGGATGCCTTCTTGCAAGGCAAGGTGGGTCTTGCCAAAATGGCGACACATCCAAACATTAAGCACACAAAAATCACATAATGGATGCATCTACAAAAAGAATAGCCACTTTCCTCATCTAAGTGGCGGAAATTATCTACAAGGGAAGCAATTCAAGGGTACACAATCCTTCATAGATGCAATTTGTTCAAACTACTAGGCCTAGAAGGATACCAATAAATCACCTCCAAAAGGTGTCAAGCTAGGGTACCTTTGTCCTCAATCGTTAAATGCTTTTGTCAAGAGTAGACTCCCTATGGTGTTAGAAACACTGGAGGATCGCGGAATTCCCCCTCTTGCCTAGACAAGAAGAAGGGTCGTCCCCTCTCTACCATGCACAAAAATGGATACGATGGATAAAGGGATCGATAGTAATTGAGATTCATTTTGGGAGTTTGCTTTCATTTTTGTTTTTCCCCCCAATTTCATTGGCATTTGACATTTGAGAACACTTTCTTTTTGCCATTTCTTTTTGATTTTTGGCATTTCAATACTTGACAACTTTTTTGCATTTCTTTTTGAACATTTTCAAAGTCACCCCAATTAGTAACGAGGGTGCCTTGTATTTGAAGTTTAGGAGTTCTATTTTTGCTCCTCTTTTCATTTGATGCATTTTTGCAAACTTTCTTTCACTTTTCATTTCATTGAACTCAAATTGATTTCTTTTTGTGCCCATTCCCTTTGATGACAAAAATGTGGTAGAACATGGATGAATGATAGAAGTATGCATGGTTTCAAGGGTCACCTTGGAATAAACGGTAGCCAAGGAGTTATCACACCACAAGGTACTCTTGACTAGGCCTTAAACCATGGGTCAAAGGATACTAGCATGACACATCCTAGGGTGTTTTACAAGTATTCTAACAAGCAAAGTCTTAAGAATAAAAAGCATCTACTAGGGCCTATATACACTTGTCAAGCTTCCCAAATAGACGGTTTCGCAAAATTTTCTAACATGCAAACTACATGCCATGATGCAACTAACATATACACATCCTAATGCAAATGATTCTATCAACTAATATGACAAATAAACTAAATGCAATCCTAAGTTCACATTGTTTTACCGCATCAATCAAAATAAAGCCACATAGTCATTAACATAAAGAGGAAAAAGGAGATTGGAAAGATCATACCATGCGGTCTTCAATATCCTCATGTCTCGGATGTGGCGTAGTCAATCAAAGTGAACAAGGATAAAACAAACACAATATATACAAGACAATATATATAAAGGAAATGAACTTGTTTTTGGGTTTTCAATTTTTCAATTTTTATGATTTTTGAAATTTTTCAATTTTTATGGTTTTTTTGAATAAAAGTTAAGTGTTAGAATTCCCATCCCCACACTAATATGGGCATTGTCCTCAATGGCCAAAATGATGGAAATTATGCAAAAATGATGCATGATTTCTATACTAAATGCAATTCTACACTAAGCTATACTACATGATGCATGGTTTTTTGTTATGACGGAGAGGATAATTTAGATTACCTCCCGTTGTGTATGCATTAACTTCCCCAAACCAAACAAGACACTATTGCTAATGTCAAAGCATGGGTATAGTTCATGCACACACTATGCTATGCATGAAACTAGATTGTCATTTTGGATTTTCAAAAATGGGAACAATAAAGAACACCTCAATGGAACCGAGGTGTGAGTCCTTTGATGTTGCTAGGACTAAACCATCAATGATCAAAATGAAATAAAATACAAAGAGATATAGACAAACCATGGGAGTGTAGGAGTCTCCAAGGCTAGTCTTCCATCATGCTATCATCATCACCACTTCCCTCATGAGAAGCGGTCACATTGCCACTTTCCTTGGCACTTTCTTCTTTGCTTTCTTCATCATCATCTTCACCATCTTCACCATCTCTTTCTTCATCTCCACTTGCTTCTTCCTCAATATTATCATCAATTTCTTCACCATTTCCAACAACCTCATTGTCTTCCACCACGTCCCTAGATGCACCCGGAAATAAGGCTTCTCTATCCGCCCAACTAGGCAAAGGACAAGATGGATCAAGGAGTCCTTGCCTAGCTAGATGTAGGAGGGGAGGATATTGAGCCAAATAAGCATTCTTCCGATCTTCATAAGCTTGCTTGTGCATGGCTTGCATAAGAAGAGTTACATAGTCTTTTCCAATTTCAATTCCTTGCGGTTTGAACTCTTCATACACAAAGGGGTAAGGCGGTATAACAATGGAAGAGGAGGGAGCTTCATGATCACCCTTTTGTTGTTGAATGATGTACTCGGCTTCTTCGGATAGGGGAAGTAAATAGTTGGTCCGGTGGACACTAAGACGGCAAATCTTTGCGGGTAAAGTGAATGATCGAGCCTCACTAGTAAGCCACCCATACTTGGTGTCAAGGGGATTGTGAGCAACCCACTTAAACTTGTTAATCATGATGGACATATCAATAAGATGGCCACCTTCCTTTGCCTTGTACTTGTTATCCTTATTGAAATTAGGATCAAAGTGCTTGGCTAGGACCGTGACTAGGCCGCCATTAACAATAACGGTTGTACCCTTCTTCCCACTATCTACATGAAGCCATCTATCAACCAATAGCCTCAAAGAATTGTAAGGCTTGGTGTGAATTCTTCCAATATTCAAAGTTGATTCAAGGAGAATAAAATCGAGTCCCGTGAAATGATTGGTGTCTTTCCTAGCAATTATGGTATTTCCCACAACTTTGTGCCATACTCTTATGCCCGGATGATGGACCAAAAGAGCACGACAAGCATGAAAATCTTCAAATTTCTTCCCGGAGATTGCCTCCCAAAGAGGCTCGGGGTCATACTTCCCATATTGCTTATAAAATTTATGTTCATCGCTAAGACCCAAAATTTCACCCAATTCCGGAAAGGTAATGCGTCTACTAGTGTTAGCTAGACGAAACTCAATATTTTCCCTATTCTCAACTTTTGTCACTTTTAAAGAACTTAAGAATTCCAAGACAAGGGAGGGGTATGTTACTTCCTTCATTTCAAACAATTTCTTCAAACCCATGGCATTGAAAAAGGCTTTTGTTTGTTCAAGAACACCCAATTTCTCCAAAGCATCTTTACATATGAATTTGGTGGATTGAATTTGTTTCATAGCAAACTTGACAAATGTATTTCTATGGGTATCGGAAATGAAAGTTACCTCCGGAAAATGCAAGAGTTGATCGATTACCGGAGTAGAAGGTGATGCTTCCATAGAAATTTGTTGTTGTTGCTGTTGCACTTCCAAGTTTGGTGTTGATACCACCATTGCCAAAGCTTTCTTTGCTTGTAGAGCTTTTTGCCTTTGAGAGAGAGCCTTTGCTTTTGGTGCCTTTGTTGCCTTTGTGGCTCCCTTTGTTCTTGCCATTTGATGAACTAACCAAGTAAAGAGTCAAAAATCTTCAATTTGTAGAATGCCCAAATCGATTTTGAAGGTGAAAGGCTTTGCCTTTATGAAATCAAAAATCGACTCAAAGGGTGAAGATTTTGTTCTTGGTTTTGATTGTTATTGAAGATGGAGTGATTGATTTATTGTTTGAAGGATGGTTTGATTTGATTTTGGGCGCAATCCGTGCGGATTCTACAGCTTCAAAATTTTCAAAATCCCGCCTAGAGACGGGCGGATTCTGGGGAATCCGCTCGGATTCTTCTGTGATGGGACGGGCGGATTTTGTGCAGGACGGACGGATTCTAGTCCAGAGATTTTTCTTTGTTTTTCTTCAGCTGCAAGACGGGCGGATTGTTCACAAGACGGACGGATTCCGTGAGACGGGCGTCTTTCCAGAAATCCGCTCGGATTCTTTGACAGTCAAGAAAATTTGCAATTTCAGCTCAGCTCAGGACGGGCGTCTTCTCATCAGGACGCTCGGATCTTCTTCAGACGGGCGGATTCTCAGGAATCCGCTCGGATTGGTCCTTGTGTACACGGATTCAATTCCATCCGTGCACAAACGCATTCCCTTATCATTCTTTCTTTCTTTCTCTCAAATCTTGTGTTCTTCATTGTGGGGGCACTACTAAGGCATGAATAGCCTAGGCAATTGCCATCCCCACACTAAGGTAAAGCACTACACATCAATTAAAATTGTTAATCCCTCCCTCACTTCTCTCTTTTCATGACAATTATTTTGATCAAAGTAAATAAAATCCAAAAATGACAAAAATGCAATACAAAAATTGAATGTAAGTTAGGGAGTTAGAAATATTTACAAGTGGTGGTTTAGGGAGGACTCCACCAAACTCTCATTCTTGATAAGATGTCAAGGGGGCATGTTCAAGGTGTTGTTGATGTTGCTCAACACCTTGAAGAAGTAATCAAAAGCTTGTTCATTGTTATGGTAGAGGTCCTCAATAGACCGTGGCCCTTGTTGTTGATCATGATTGATGGCATGCCCAATGTAGGGATTAAAGATCCCTTCAAATTCGTCGTCCCAAAGACCACAAACTTCATTGAGTTGATCATTGAAAATCTCTTGCTTAGATGGAGACAACTCTCCCAATTTCTTCTCTTGGCCAATGAGGCCATCATCTTCTTCCTTGGTTGATTTTGATGAGCTTTGCAAGCTCTCCTTGTCACAATTCACTTGCTCTTTGAATGGAGCATATTCAATTTTCTTCCTCCATTGGAGTTCCGATTTCTTCCTTTCATCTTTCCGGCTATAATGATCAATCATGAAACATGGCTCATGCAAACGAGGAGCTCTCATGGTCTTGTCAAGATTAAAAGTTATGCTTTCATCTCCCACTTCTAGAGTGAGCTCTCCATGTTTCACATCAATCACCGCACCCGCGGTGTGTAGGAAAGGTCTTCCTAAGATGATTGGAATGTTGGAATCTTCCTCCATATCAACAATGACAAAGTCCACCGGGATGAAAAACTTCCCAATTCGCACGGGGACATCTTCCCATATCCCTAATGGTGTCTTCGTCGATCTATCGGCCATTTGAAGAGTGATATTGGTGCATTTAAGCTCTCCCATTCCCAACCTTTTACTCACCGAGTACGGCATGACACTCACACTAGCCCCTAGATCACATAAGGCTTTGTTGATCGTTGTGTCGCCAATGGTACACGGTATTGAGAAGCTTCCCGGATCCTTTAACTTTGGAGGTGAACTCCCTTGAAGTATTGCACTACTCACCTTAGTGAAGGCGATAGTCTCAAGTTTCCGGATCGACTTCTTCTTTGTGAGGATATCTTTCATGTACTTTGCGTAGGCCGGTAAGTGATTGATTAATTCCGTGAAAGGAATTGAGACTTCTAAGTTCTTCACAATTTCCATGAACTTTCCAAGTTGATCATCAAATTTGGGCTTGGCTTGACGACTTGGAAAAGGAAGT
The DNA here is from genome assembly GCF_048544455.1 of Silene latifolia. NCBI lineage: Eukaryota > Viridiplantae > Streptophyta > Magnoliopsida > Caryophyllales > Caryophyllaceae > Silene > Silene latifolia. The sequence continues at coordinate 173,568,133 of NC_133526.1, forward strand.
CTAATCACAATGGGCTCCTTCTCTTTGGCTTTGTCTTCATTTTTCTTTGAACTTTCTTCCTTTGATGATTCCCCTTCTTTGGGACTTTGCACAATTTCTTCCTTTTCACTAGCTTTCACAACTTCATCCTCGACTTGCTTCTTCGGTGCCTCATATCTTGTACCACTTCTCAAGTGAATGGCACTAACCGTTTCATGTCTAGGGGGATTACTTTGAGGTGGTAATTGCCCCTTTTGTCTTTGTGAGCTTGAAGATGCTAGTTGGGTCAATTGTGTTTCCAACATCTTGGTGTGAGCTAGAATGTTGTTGATGGTGGTGTCTTTTGCTTGGCTATCTTTTTGCATTTGAGTGAAAAATTCTTGTTGATTCTTTTGCATTTGGAGGACCGCTTTTTGGACATCAAAACCTTGGTCATTGTGGTGATTGTATGGATTTTGATTTTGGTAGCCTTGGTTTTGATTGTAAAAGGGTCTTTGATTTTGATTTCTCATGGGTGGTGAAGTGTATGTTGTTTGAGGGTTTTGAACATTTTGGCTTTTGTATGAGAGATTTGGATGGAACTTGGTGTTTTCATTGTAAAAATTTGAATAAGGAGTACCACTTTTGTAAGCTTGGAAAGCATTAACTTGTTCGGTTGTTCCCCTACACTCACTTGAGTCATGACCCAAGGTTCCACAATTCTCACATATCCCACTTGGGATTGATGAGGATGCCGTCATGGCATTGACATGATGCTTTGATGATTTTGAGTTTTCCTCAAGTCTAGCCATAGCTTGTTCAAACTTCAAGTTGATTGTGTCAATGTGAGCACTAAGTTGAGCACCCAATTGAGTAACGGAGTCCACTTCATACTTTCCTCCTCTAGTAGCCTTGCGAGGTCTACTATATTGTGAATTATGGACCGCCATTTCCTCAATCTTGTTCCATGTTTGATTATCATCAACTTCGGTGAACATTCCATTTGATCCCATATTGAGAATGTTCCTTGAATCTTCATATAAACCATTCCAAAATTGTTGCACTAAAAACCATTCGCTAAGTCCATGGTGAGGACATGAGTGACAAATACCTTTGAACCGCTCCCAAGCTTCATACAAAGATTCTTCATCCCTTTGCTTAAAACCCGTAATTTGAGCTCTTAGCATGTTAGTCTTTTCCGGTGGGTAGAATTTTTTGTAGAAAGCTAGAGCTAGCTTCTTCCAAGAATCTATTCCAAGGGTGGCCTTATCAAGGCCCTTCAACCATTGCTTTGCGGTGCCGATTAACGAAAAAGGAAATAAGACCCATCTTATTTGGTCTTGAGTCACGCCCGTTTGAGAGATAGCTTCACAATAATCGCAAAAGGTTTCCATATGAGAATGAGGGTCCTCACTAGGCATTCCCCCGAATTGGCTCCTCTCAACTAGTTGGATGAAGGCGGACTTGGCAATAAAGTTTCCGGTAAGATGTTGCGGGGTAGGAGTACCATTTGGTAGATCCTCCTCGGTGGGTATAGAGTGTGACGAGAATTTAGGCATTGTAGGTGGATTTTGTGTGGTATTGTTTAATGGGTTCTCTTCTCCTTCTATTGCGAAAGGATTGACAAACTCACTAGTGGGTTGAACAACTTCACCAACACCTCCCAAATTCCTCCTAACAAGTCTCCTATTATTCGTCAAGGTTCTTTCGATTTCACGGTCAAAAGGTAACAAATCTCTTTGTAACCTTCTAGACATGCAAAATATCAAACAACTCGAAAACAATTAGAACAAACCTTGAGGAGTTTTACTTCCCAAGGTGAAAAAGACACAACTAAAAACAATAAAAGAAATCTTAAATCAATTAAACACCGTCCCCAAGAACGGCGCCATTTTTGATCGAGGCCATTTCGTGTTCACAATTAAGCATATGTGGTCGTTGGTCAATGGTCGATACAAAACACAATTTATACTTCACAAACAACTCTACAATTAGTAAAGAGGCAAGTAAAGGTCGGATCCCAAGGGACGGGTATTGAAATGAGAATTCTATTGTAACTAGTAGTGTCTAAGGGGTGTCACAAATTGGGTTGATGTAGAAGGTTACTAAACTAAAATAGCAATGAAAATAAACTAGCAAGATGAATAAAATAAGGGGTGTAAACAATTGATTAAAAGCACTAGGGTGTCATGGGTTCATAGGGGATTCATGGGATATGATCATACAAACATGTTCTCAAATTATAAGCAAGAAATTATTGTTGTGATGGATTGAGTTGGGTTATATCTTACAATCCTAGGAAAGTTTGGGTCCGGAGCCGAATCGATTAGATTGTACAACACCTACAAGTCGACTTAATCTTTCCTACTCAACACATGCATGGTCTAACAAGACTCGAGTTGGGTTATGTCTTACAAGTCAAGTTGAAAGGATAGAAGATGATAGTAAATGCAAGGATTCATAGGCTTAGCATTTCATCAAATATAACATGTGCATGTATTAAGATCAAAACAAGCAAGCAAATAAGATATGAAAGCATATTAATTTAAGCATGAATCATTCCCATGTTGGTTTCCCCTAATCACCCATTAAACCCTAGCTAAGAGACTACTCACTCATTATCATGTTGATCATGCTAGAAAGGTTGTCAATCATACTAACATAATGAAACATGATGAATAAATGAAAGTAATTAGCAATAATTAAAAAGGGATTAAGAGATTATACCTACTAATGATTCCAATAATAAAGCAAGAATAATAGAAGTACTTGAATCCTAGATTGAGAGGTTGTCAATCTCCCAATAATAACCCAAATAGTCTTCAATTACCCAAAATAAAGTAAGAACAAGAGAGAGATTAAAGAACTAAAACTTGGATTAAAACTTGATTAATACTTGATTACAATATTGAAGAGAGATTTGATTGATATTAACTACACTAATTATTGATAAGAAGAACATGCTCCTCTAATTAGACTAATGGGGTATTTATAGTGAAAATTAGGGAGGATGCATTAGGGTTAACTAAGGGCTAAACTAGTAATTACACTTTTAAGTTGAGCAAGGAGACTCCGGTATTTTCCGAGAGAAGGGCTTCTCTAATCGTAGCTTGAAGAATGAAAACGTTTGCATCGAAATCCGTGCGGATGGGAGTCGGGACGGCCGGATCTGGCTGAGGAATCCGAGCGGATTCTTGGGCAAGACGCTCGGATTTGGCGAGGGGAATCCGAGCGGATTCCTTTGAGGGACGCTCGGATTGGGCTGGACGGACGGGCGGATTGTATACAATCCGTTCGGATTGTCCTGCAGCGTCAATTCTTCTTCTTTTCTTCCCTTTTCTTCATAAATTCCTTGGGGATTTCCTTGGGGACTCAAGGATCCTTTCTCAACAATGCTCTTCTACTATGCTATGTACAAAGGCCTTCTAGTCTTGTCTCTCCTTGATGCTTGGTCATTGAATACGATCAATTTAGCCTCGTTTTGCCACGAAAATGCAAGATTCTTACTCCTTTCCTACCAAGGGATCAAAATCTCAAAGAATATGCAAAACAAAGAACTAAAGATAAGAAATGACCCAAATAGGCACTAAAAAGCATGGAAACAATGGTAATTCGGGGGCTAAATATGCGCCAATTATGGTCACATCAGTATTTGACCACGGCCGAGAGTTTTGGAGTGACACAATAATGAACTGGTTGGAAGAACTTGGTATCAAATTTGCATACTCCTCCGTCTGCCACCCACAGAGCAACGGACAGGCGGAGGCAGCCAATAAAACAATCCTCAACGGTTTGAAGAAGAAAGTTGAAGACCTAAAGGGAAGATGGGCCGATGAACTACCCGGCGTCCTGTGGTCCCTTCGAACCACGGAGAAAGAAGCAACGAGGTACAGTCCATTCCACTTAGTCTACGGGTCCGAAGCGATCCGCTAATTGAAGCGGCGGTCGACATTCGAAACGGCCACCTTTAACCGGTTGAAAATGAGGAAGGTCCGAGAACCTCCCTAGACCTGGTCGAAGAAAGCCGAGATACAAAGACGCCTCAACTTGGCAAAGTATACCAAAACCGAATGAGAAGAGCCTACAACCGAAGAGTCCACAAAAGGGACTTAAAAGTAGGGGATCTAGTCCTAAGAAAGTCGGCCGCCACTAACAAAGGAAACATTCATGGTAAATTGACGGCCAACTGGGAGGGTCCCTACAAAGTGGTTGAAGAAATGAGGCCGGGTACATACCGGGCCGGACATGGAGGGTGTGCCTTTGATGAGCCATTGGAACACTGACAACCTCAGGAAATACTTTGTATAGCGGCGGAGGTGTCCAAAACTTGTTGTGGCGCCCCAACGCGTGTTTATATCTAATGAAGAATCATCCAAGTTTTCCATCAAAGTGTTTCCCCCCCCCCCGTAGTCATATCGAGGTAGACGCCACGGCCCAAGCCGGGCAGTCACCCCAAGAAGTAGACGCCACGGCAGTCACTACCAACGCAGTTGATACTCGCGAAAGCGACCAACATGCCTCGGCCAACCGAAGGCCTGGCAGAGGAAGCGATCAATATGTCTACAGATACGAACGCTGTCGAGCCGTAACCTCTAGCCGCCTCGGCCAACCGAAGGCCTAGCAGGGGACATAACGGTCGATACGCTAACATGTTCACATGTTTAAAAAAAAACGTTAAGCACAGTTGAGATACGCATTCTAACTGCCTCGGCCAGGCCGAAGGTAAAAACGAAAAAAGCGCTCAATTAATAATGTAAGAAGACAAGTGAAGGATTGTGATCAAAGCCCCGGCCAAGCCGAGGGCCAATAAACAAGCTTTATTGAAAATGATTACAAGTAAGGAGAATGCAGACGACGGCCGTCCCCATAGGGATAGCCTAAACACTACCTACCAAAGTTTACAAAAAGGAACCAAGAAAAGGGTACAGACATATGACATGAAGTGCCAAAAGATGGCAGGGAGGAAAGGCTTAATAATTGGCCCCCGAACAGCTGAAGCTATCCGAGATGCCGGGTGAATCTGGTAACGACCGCCCGTCTCCCTATGCCTGTTGCTGGTCGCCACCGGCAACATCAGCAGCAGCAACGGCATCACCATCGGTGGGCGACCCAGAGTCCAACTTGGCAGCTTCAGCTTCAGCTGCCCTTACCCTCTCAGCTTCCTCCTTGGCCGCCTTCGCCTTTTCAGCATGGGCCGCCTTCTCCGCGGCCTCCTCTTCCTCCTTCTTCACCCTTGCCTCCTCCATGACCTTCTCCTCCGCCTTCGCCTTAGCATCAAGCTTGTCATCAAACAGCTCGTCAAATCTCTGCCACGGGAAGGAGCCATCCGGAAAGAGCTCCCCGATCACTTCCCTGGCGGCTTCTTCGGCCAGGTCCCGGTATTGGGCGCACATGTTAGGGAGGATGACGCTTTGGAGCGTCTCAATGTCCAACTCCCTCTGGGCGATGATAGCCCTTGTATTCCGAACCACCTTCCCCTGGGCCTTAAACATAGACTTCCAATCGTCCCTCTTCTTAGCAGTGAAGTCGACGATGGCCCGAAGCTTGTCACGCTCCTCCAGCAGCTTAGCGGCTTCAGCCCCTGCAGCCTCAACCTTGGCTCTCTCAGCAAGGACCGCCTTTTCAGCGTCCTCCCTGAGTTTTCGCTCAGCAAGGACCGCCTTTTCAGCCTCAGCCTTGGCCCTCTCAGTTTCCTCCTTCGCAGCAGCGAGCTCAAGCCTGAGCCGCTCAAGCCGTGGGGCAACTTCAGCCATGACCTTTTATTGCTCCATAATATGAGCACCGGCCACATCAGCCCACTTCGCCAGCATCCTGGACAAACTTAGGCCCTCCGACCTAATCTGGGCAGGGGAAGGCTTCGGGAAGGAGGAGACGACGGTGGCATCTTTACCACCCGTCTGCGCAGGTCGCCATTCAGTAGGACCGGTGGACGGCGGCGGTTGATCTACAAAAAATTCGGACAAAGCATCCATGTCAACATTCATGGACATACCAGAGAGCCTGTCATCAGGAACGCCTAATGAACCAGCTAAATATGAGCCACAGGTTAAATCCGTACCAGTCCTGGGCTTCTTAGACAGAGGGCCGGCTGGCCCCATTCCTTTGCCGGCCTCGGTAGCAGTAGCAGCAGTAGTAGCAGCAGCGGCAGCAGCAGTCTCTTTTCTCTTGCGTAAGAGAGGAGATTCCTCTGCCAAGGTGACCTCCTCCTCGGTAATATCAACGATCTCCACCATCTCCTTTTGGACTGAAGGGATTGGAGGTGGAACTGATGTTGACGCCGTCGCCGCCGAAGACATTGTTTTTCGCTTCCGGCGCGGAATGTTACCGGCAACCTTCGCCTGGGCCGCCGTCGTATCTAGGGCCTTCAACTGCTGGTCCATGAGGTTGTTTGGCGCCGGTCTGCGATCACGTGTATCGGCCTTCGGATGCATCTCGACAACGTTCTTGTCCTTGTCAAGTCCCATCTTCTTGAGGATTTCCTCAGACAGATCCGGGCCAAAACGGTTTGTAAAAGAAACGAAGCAAGAGTTAAATGAAAGAAATAAATCAAGGTTCAAAAACAGAAACATTAAAAGCAGAGATGGGCCTCACACCGACCCCACTTACCCTGTGCTAGGGCCGGTATGAGGCCGACGTGGCAGAGCGGCTCATCTTGAAGAATGATCTGCGTCGGGGGCATTCATCCCTTCGGCGACCCATCCTTCTCAGTCTCAAACAGCTTCATTGCCCGCCATTCGTCCGCATTAAGATGGACCTTCAAGGCGTCCATCTTAAGCTTATGCCGGGAGACATATTTCTCACGCTCCCCTTTGCTCTCGCACCGCAAATTGACGTGGTGCTGGAAGGACCGAGGCAGTGGATAATCCCCGGGAACCTCAACATATACCCACCGTTTCTTCCAGTCCTTGCAGGAAGTAAGCTTGGGGACGGTGATATAACCTGGCTCGGTCTGTATGATATACCACCCCTTGCCACCTTGAACATTCATTCGAAGGTGATGAAGCCGGCAGAATAGGTTCACCGTTGGGGCCTCCCCCTTAAACTGGCATAGCCACACAAAGCCAACAATCGTCCTGATGGCCAACGGATGCAGCTGTGCCACAGCGACGTTCATTGCTTTAATTATGGCAGCAACGTATGTATTGAGAGGAAACCGAAGCCCATACTCCAGGTGTCTCATGTATACGCCGATTCAACCCGGGGGAAGGCAACAGACGGCCTGCCCCTCTTTAGGAATAACAATCCTATACTCCCTTCCAAAGGAGAAGTGATGTTCGAAGAAGTCAGGACCAGAGCAACTGGCGAACTTGTTGGTCCAAGCACGATCAGGGCCGATCTTACAGGCGTCGCCGTGATCCAAGAGATGCGGCCTCTCCTCATCAGAATGAGTCCTTTCCTCATCATCACCATCATCATCACCGTCATCGTCACCATCATCATCATCCGAGAAACCGTACAAAAACTGATCATCAACCTCAGGAGAAGGAGACCTAGGGCCCCCGGACCTTAGCGGGATGGCGGCCAGTGCTTCCTCCTCATCAAGGCGCGACGGGGAACCCCCCGGCGCAGGATTACTAGGTCCGGCATCAGCAGAAGACATGTTCACAACAAAAAATTAACAATTAAAAGTTGGAAAATTTGTTTGTTTACCTTGGGAAGAGTGTTACGCCGAGTAACGCTTCAAAGACTAGAGAGAAGTTTCGTCAAAGAAAACTAAGCGAAAAGAAGAAATTTTTTTTGAGAAAATGAATTTGGAAGGCCAAATTCAGGGGCTAACTGCCCTATTTATAGGGCAAAGCCCACTCAATCCGACCAATCAGGGCAAAGCCCATGAAGCGTCAACCAATCAGCAACGAGCCACGTGTCAAGCATGCGACCCACGAAATGTCAATCGTCACAACGATTTACCAATCTTCTTTGACACGCTACTTGGCGGAATGCCAATCGACGTATCTTCTTCAACACGCTCCTTGTTATCTACTTGCCAAAAACGGCCGGTGATCAACCAAGCTTGGCGGCAAAGACGGCCGGGGGCAATCAAAGCATCCGGCACTCTCAACCCTGGACCCGCCGGCCAGCGACATCTTCTTTTCCACATTTGATGTCCATTACACATCCATGTGGAGGGGGGATATGGTACGGCCTGAACAGAAGCAAGCCGAGGAAGAGGAAGCCGGGGAATCGTCCATTCAACTTGCGCAGAATACGCTCAACACTCATCGAAGGTCCATACCACGGCATAGACTACGCTGGGGGCAAATTGATGGGGCATATTCTGCACCCGCTGACCGAGTCAACACATTGAGCAAGGTCAAAGATATCCAAAGCAAGTCAACACATTGGACAGTCTAGCCGAAGCACTGTCGGCTTTGTCACTGGGTCTCGGCCGGCAACTAACTAGCCGGGACACATATCCGCGTACTCATATCCAAGACCCCTCGGCACGGAGTCAACAGGGCCCGCCGGCCTGCCATGGGTCCCTCGGCCGAGGGCAGAACAGACTTTCCACCTGCTACGCCACTTGGCCCACATGGCCACTACGTGACGAAAGGTGAAAGTCTATAAATACTTCGCTTCTCTCGTTGAGAAGGGGATCCACAATCTAACCTAAAGTTACACTATTCATCTGGTATAAACTCCCTTATCTCTCTACAATATACTTTGTCAAGTAACACACAACTTAATCCCTTTAAGTTTACTGACTTGAGCGTCGGAGTGAGTACGCTCGGTGCAAAGCCGAGCCCTCAGTTTGTTCATCGTTTCAGGAGAGACCGAAAGGAAGAGTCAAGACAAGAAAAGACATCATTTCACCAAGCTTACGTGCTAAACAAATCTGCTCCGGAATCTACACCCGGAACAGGAGTAATAATCAATTTACCCTTGAATTTATACAACCTTTAAAACATGAAAACCGTAAATTGAATTGATCGTAGTATATTATTGTATTAAATCACTAAAGTATTATATTAAAAACAGAACAATCCGTGAAATATGGCGACCAATTTCAGTCGTCCATGTCAATATTTCAGTCGCCATATATAATTATTGTACGGAAAATAGCCGTCGCCAAAATGGCGACGAAAATCAGTCGCCCGAATTATTTTTCAGTCGCCATTTTAGCGACCATTATTTTCAGTAGCCTATTTTGGTCGCCAAAGACTAAAATTCTTGTAGTGTGAAGAGCAGACTGATCTGAATCTGGGGACGGAGATTGAGTCTGAAGGTAACGACTTAGCAATGATGGATAGGAGTTCTCGAGGGAGGCGTGACCAATCGTCTACCATTTTTGTGTTATCGTGTACCATTTTTGTGCTATCGTCTCTCTCCATCTGTGTTCTTGGGAAACCGACTGCAGTATGTCGACTATATAAAGGAGAACTAGTTTTATTGCCCGTGAAATTCACGGGTCTAGCTATGTTGGGGTGTTGGATTGTTAATGTGTTATGCAAACCCAATACTGAGGACAAAAAGGCCTTGTAAGAAAAACAAAATCTATTAATCAATCCGTATATTTGTATAATGCCACTAATATTGCTATATTTATTAGTGTTTTACCACGATTATTGTTATTATTGTTGTTGTTGTCTTTGATTTTTTTAAGTCTTTTTTTATTAAACTCCCTCCATTCCAGTCATTTATTTTATTTTATTGTTCTTTGATTAAAAACAGTTGAGCTACTTATTTAATTCAACCAAAAATAATTTTTCAAAATAGAAATTTTTATATTTTTATTTGCGAACTACTCCCTCATATTCTCTAACATCTTCCACATTTTCTACAACGACCAATTTACTAAGATCTTCCAATTTCCTTATTAGTCTATAATTTGTGATTATTAGGACTTATGACCCATATTTTCTCTCTTACCTTCCATTTCCTCCATTTTGCACCACAAATCTCAATTCTCTTAAAAAATACTCAAAAAACAATGTGAAACATAATAGTGAATAGGAGGGAGTATAATTCAAGGTAGATTAATCGGTCAACATTGTGTTGAAAGAATATGGTGCTGATTATAAACGTTGAAAGAATAAATATTATTTTATCCGTAAAATTTATTCTAATAAAAAAATTCAAAATTTATTTAGTATTTATTTTGATGTTTAACGATTGTTTAATTAGTTTGAAAATGAAAAGCCAATTTTAATGATTGTGTTTAATCCTATAAACTCTTACAACAATTTATCTTTTTTTGCTAAAATAAAATAAAATAAATGCATAACAAAGTGGTTTGCAAAAATTCTGTCAAATGGAATGTGATGCTTTATCATGTCTTTTTTTATTATATATTAGTTTAATTTCTCGTGAAAATCACGTAAATTATTTTTTACTACTTTTGTAATAGTTTGATATTCACATAATTATGTTGCGTTTTTTGTGTGTGTGTTATTGTAACCTATTATTCTTTTATTCTTATTTTGGCTTTTGTTACGGAATTATATAAATTTTGCTCGATGACTGAATTATATTTTTCTTAGTCCAACTCTATCAAAATGATAATAAGAAGTGTTAATCATAGGTATATACTTATTTTTATTTTTTTCTGTACGTTTGAAAATAACAATGATATTTTATAAAGTTAATTATTATTTTCTCTCATTTTCTATTAACCGTTGTAACGTTTAATCAAGTAAAAACAATTTAAATGAGAAGGGTGTAATAGACAAAGCAACATCAATACTCATGCAACCTTCTTACATTAAAATTAAAAGGTAAACTATTTCTACAAAGAAAGTATAAATTTATTTTTAAGTCACTTGATAAAAAACATAAAGAATACTATATTTACACTAAATTTGCTTTGGTTGATGCATTTGTAACATGTTGTTAATATCAGTCTCAATAAATTAAATACACTGATAGCGGGGTTTGTCGCACTCCCCCGATCAAACAAATAACTCAACTAATGTAGTAGGGTAGTCGAGGTCGAACCACAAGGAGATCAAGTTTGAGTATTAGTTTTGTCTTAGACTATAAGTTAGCTACGTGAATCATGAAATTGATTAATATTAAACTAATTAAAACTACTAAACTAAATAAACAAGTAATGAAATAAATATTTAAGCAATAAGGAAAGCCTAGGGTCCGATTTATCCACTAACATGCTCATCTACCATCATAAATCCCGTTAATTAATCGTTAGGGTAATAGTCAAGGGGAAAACGCCTCTAATTCGCCTATTAACTCCCTCCCGGGCTCATAATAGGACACTAGTAGTATCGACTCAATTCCCTCCCGGGCTCATGACTCGATTTCCCCAACTCAAATATTGGTCAAGGTCATTAAGATTACGATAGATTCCTGGTCATCCCACTCCCTTTCCCAAGGGTCGATTTCAAACCGAAAATTAAAGGCACCCTTCTCAAGTTCTCTCTCCCGGGTTCAACTCAAGTTGACGACTAGTCTAAGTGAGGTGGTCCGACTTCTAACCTAGTCAACTCTCGTCGACGGTCAAGGGTCAAAAGTCAACAACAATCCCAAGTGAAACATAACAAGTCAAATCCTTTAATTAACCCAAACCAATTACCTAACAACTAATCAAAATTGGAATTTAGTCATGTAAACAACACATGTTTGGGACTAATCGAACCCTAGTGAGAAAATTACTCACTATTCATTACTAATTCAACACAAGACAAATTAACAATTACTCTAAACATAGTATTTAACAAAATAAAATGATAAAGATTAAAACTTTTACTAATCTAATACTAATTAAACTAAGATCTAACAACTAAGCATAAAGGAAGAACATTTATGAACAAACTAACTTAAATATTTAAACTTTAAACTAACTAATATGTAAACAATTGATAAAAAGGAGAGAAAGAGAAAGAAATTAATACCAATTTGAATTAGATGGAATTGAAAGGATAGATCTTCATACAATAGTTGTAAATTAAGACGATAATGTAAATGTATACTAAGGAACAATAGTGAAAATATGAGTGTGCGATTTTTGAGAACGAAAGTAATTCTACCCGGCTAAAACTCAAACCGCCTGCACTCCTCTGATACAAAATGGAGGCTCCTCCTCCAATCCTCCTTTTCCTGCTTGTTTTCTTGTCCGAAAGTTGTTTTCATCTTTCTATGACCCACTGTTTCCTCTTTCTATGAAAATATGTGGACTTGTCTCCACTACCTAGTACCTCCCTACTACTCTTGTTCCCGGACCAAAAATCAATTGTCAAGTCCTCTTCCTTTTGGCCTTTTTTTGACGGGTCATTTAGTAATAGGCCCAAGTTAAATATTGAAAGCATGTATTCACACAAGCTCAACATGATAATCCACGAGATATAACTTTCGAGAACCGTCTTGATCCACTTTATCGGCTTTGTTTTCCCTTGACTCGGTACCTACATCACAAAAAGATGGACGTGATGCAAATCCCGAGGAAAATAATATAGATCGACATAAATTAACATAAAACCAATAATATTATATTTTATTCCAAAGTGGGTGAATTAGTCGATAGTCGGGTGACCAATTTGACTAAATAAGAGATGAAATGTGGGTTAAAAATCGGCAAAATAATGTGTTATCAAATCTCCCCACACTTATCTCTTACTCGTCCTCGAGTAAGCTCAAGTATGATAAAAATGCAACACAAGTAATGACTCCAAACCCAAAGTGAGTGCACAATATAAGTACCATTTAATTATTTTACTATAATATCCGAATGAGTATTAGCGCACTCAACGCCCTTTCAACTCACGTAATTTCACTTATGAGGGAAAAGCAAAATTCGCAAGGCAAGTAAGGTCTTGCACAAAACTTAGACACATCCAATAATTAGGCACAAAGAAACAAATAAGGATGCATCAACAAAATGAATAGCCACTTTCCTCATCTAAGTGGCGGAGTCAACTAAGAGGGAACAAATATAAGGGCATATACTCCGTCACAAATACTAGTTCAACAAACCACTAAGTCTAAGAGAATGAAACCAAATCACCTCCAAATGGTGTTAAACTAGACTACTTTCGTCCTCAATTTCCAAATGCTTTCGTCAAGGGCGATCGGATGGCATGGAATGATGATCCCCATGAAACTAGTGGCATATGACATGACAAGCCTCGAATTCTCTACAAAAGTAATGGTCATGGATCGTCCCAAACTCGACAAGGTGGCATAACAAAAAGGTTTTTGGGAATGAAGTGCTCAAGTCATTGTACAAAAAGGTGGATTTGACTATTATTCAAAATTTGACCTCATTTCAACTTCCGCATTTCACATTTCAAAACTTTAAGATGGGGTTTGTCCCTTCCTTGCTAATATCCTTTGCTTTCGCCAATCGCTTATTAGGCAACCGGTTAACCTCTAGACAATAACTTTTCGGGGTGATAGTCACTCTGTCTTTGGGCGGTTGAATTCACAACCGTGTGGGGGCCCAATTCAATGGATCCTCTCCAAAGCACATCGAAGTGGTACGCCTCCATCAAAACAACTAACTTCGCAAAATTTCAACATTTCAAAACACTTTGAGGTTTCATTGGCATTTAAAACATTTCCACATCACAAAATCTTTGAAATGAGCACTTTAAACTTATTCATGAAAGATATTTTTTTGGTTGTCATACCGCCAAGTCAATCAAGGTCACCAAGACAAGTTAACCAAGTCCACATCGCATCACGGGGTTGAAAAGGTGACTCACATGCAAACCCTTGACTAGGCTTTGGGTCATGGGTCAAAAGACACTAGGATGACACAACCTAGGGTGTTTTAAATCCATTATAGTAGGCAAAGTCTTAAGTTGAAAAAATATTTGCAATGGCCTAATTGCTCTTGTCAAAGTTCCTAATTAGGTACTTTTCAAAACATTTTACCTAAATGCAACTATATGCAATGATGCAACTAGTATATACATGTTATAGTGCAAGTGCAACTATCAAACTATATGCCAAGTAAACTAATGCAATCTAACCCTAGCAACACATAGGCACACATCACCAAGTTCCAAAATTGGAACATCCTCCTCAACATACAAAGCCCAACCTCCTCAATTATAAATAAGAGAAAAGAGAGGGAGAAAGGAGAAGAGATAGGAACGATTATACCAAGCGTCTTCTAACTCCTTAGCTTATGCCTCCGATGTTCCAAATGTACTTATACACTTTATTTCACACACAACAATATATACAAGACATGTATGGAAAGTTTCCTCCCCACACTTATTCTTTTATATAAGGGAATGCAAATAAATTAAAGCATGTTTTTGTAATTTTTGAAAAATTTCAATTTTTTTTTTTTTTTTTTTTTTTTTTGATTTTAAGGAATAAATCCCCTCCCCACACTTAAAATGTACATTGTCCTCAATGGACCAAGTGAGGGAGAAAATAAGAAAGGTTAAACATGTTTTTGTGTTTTCGGAAAATTTTTCAAAAAGAAAAAGAGCATAAAAAGAAAGCTTGGGGTTGACTCCCAAGAAGCGCGGTTTTAAGGAAACCGCCAAACCTTCAAGTGGATCCATTAACTAGCCGGGATCCCACAATCTATGGGTAAGGCCACCCATATCCTTCTCATTATCGACCGAGCTCACATCTTTGAGCTTTCTCACATTATCGAGGATTTGATCATTCTCCACCTCACTCTTAAATTCAATGGTGTAAAATATATCTTCTCTTGTGGAAGGAGGATGATCAAACCCTATAACACTTGGACGATCAACAACATTGGAGACTTCACTAGTCTCCTTGCCCCTCACTTCCTCTTCACTCTTATCCTCCAAATTCTCACTCAAATAATCATTAAAAGTCAAACAAGGAGCCAAAACAACCTCTTTAGTAGGATTCTCACAATCATCCTCAATAAGCATGGGCTCAAGAGAAGAGGTACGAAAGTCAAGTGGATGCAAAACAATGGGTATAAGAGAGTCATCCTCAAGTATAGGGGTAGTCACGGTTGTTTCCTCAAGGAAGCTCTCAAAAATGGATTCTCCTAAAGAAATAACATCTACAACATCATTATCACACTTCACCTCAATGCTATCATCAAATGTGTGTGCACTCTCTCTTTCCCAAGAACCATTAAAAATATCATTCTCCTCCACTTTCTCTTCAAATTCACACAAACCAACATCCTCAAAGTTCTCACTGAGAAGACTATTTGGCTCATTCAACCACATATCATCCTCATCCTCCATCACATTCATCTTCTCAAAGGGTGGGGATGTATAAGAAGAACACATATCAAGATCATGTTTTACATCACCATAAGATTCATAAGAAGATGAAAACTCTTGCATATCATTCAGAATGTCATGCGAAAGGGGAACATGAAGATTAAGAACATGAGATTGAACATAAGGTACATCCACATAAGAAGAAAAGTCCACATTTCCACTTATTGCATCAAACATAGAATAATCATTACGTTTAAGTCTACTTTGTGGTCCTCTCTTAAATGTAGCCCAAATTGAATTTCGATCTTCATCGACACGAGCCATGTTCTCAATTAAATCTTTAGCCTTATCAATGCTCAACTTATCAAATGCTCCTACTCCGGATGATATAGTCACAAAGTTTTGAAGAGAAGGAAGCAAATTATCAAAGAAAATAAGCATGATTTCGCAAGGTGAAATACCATGGTGGGGACAAGCTCTCAACAAACCCTTAAACCTATCCCAAGTCTCACTCAAAGTCTCAAACTCGCCTTGTTGAAAATTATAAATTTCACGTTTCCTAAAGGCGGTTTTAGAGGGAGGGTAAAACTTGTTTAAAAAGGCTTGAGCTAAGTCATCCCAAGTGCAAAAGGTGCTAGAAGGGTGAGAACGTAACCATTTTTTAGCTTCACCCTTAAGACTAAAGGAAAAAAGTAAGAGTTTAATGGTTTGGTCTGATAATCCCTCCTTCTTAACAAGGTCACAATTTGCCTCAAAAGTCTCTAAATGGTCAATTGCTTCATCACTATCTAAACCACAAAAGATATCTTGCCGAATCAACTCAATAAGACCTATATCAAACTCATAATCAACTTCCACCACCCCAATATTAATAGGTCGGTTAATATGAGTAAGGTTTGGTCTACAATGATCGCGTATGCAAGACATTGTCATGTATGCTCAAAGAAGTGACAAATAAGAGACAAGTCACAAGAAAACAAGTAATGCAACACTTAAGTAACATGCAACAAGTTTCAAGTAACAAGTGAAAGTAACAAATACGTAGTCTAACAAATCTAAAACTAAACTAATATCAATCCGTTGATCTCCCGACAAGAACGGCGCCATTTTGATAGCGGGGTTTGTCGCACTCCCCTGATCAAACAAATAACTCAACTAATGTAGTAGGGTAGTCGAGGTCGAACCACACGGAGATCAAGTTTGAGTATTAGTTTTGTCTTAGACTATAAGTTAGCTACGTGAATCATGAAATTGATTAATATTAAACTAATTAACTAAATTAAACTAATTAAAACTTTGAACTAAATAAACAAGTAATGAAATAAATATTTACGCAATAAGGAAAGCCTAGGGTCCGATTTATCCACTAACATGCTCATCTACCATCATAAATCCCGTTAATTAATCGTTAGGGTAATAGTCAAGGGGAAAACGCCTCTAATTCGCCTATTAACTCCCTCCCGGGCTCATAATAGGACACTAGTAGTATCGACTCAATTCCCTCCCGGGCTCATGACTCGATTTCCCCAACTCAAATATTGGTCAAGGTCATTAAGATTACGATAGATTCCCGGTCATCCCACTCCCTTTCCCAAGGGTCGATTTCAAACCGAAAATTAAAGGCACCATTCTCAAGTTCTCTCTCCCGGGTTCAACTCAAGTTGACGACTAGTCTAAGTGAGGTGGTCCGACTTCTAACCTAGTCAACTCTCGTCGACGGTCAAGGGTCAAAAGTCAACAACAATCCCAAGTGAAACATAACAAGTCAAATCCTTTAATTAACCCAAACCAATTACCTAACAACTAATCAAAATTGGAATTTAGTCATGTAAACAACACATGTTTGGGACTAATCGAACCCTAGTGAGAAAATTACTCACTATTCATTACTAATTCAACACAAGACAAATTAACAATTACTCTAAACATAGTATTTAACAAAATAAAATGATAAAGATTAAAACTTTTACTAATCTAATACTAATTAAACTAAGATCTAACAACTAAGCATAAAGGAAGAACATTTATGAACAAACTAACTTAAATATTTAAACTTTAAACTAACTAATATGTAAACAATTGATAAAAAGGAGAGAAAGAGAAAGAAATTAATACCAATTTGAATTAGATGGAATTGAAAGGATAGATCTTCATACAATAGTTGTAAATTAAGACGATAATGTAAATGTATACTAAGGAACAATAGTGAAAATATGAGTGTGCGATTTTTGAGAACGAAAGTAATTCTACCCGGCTAAAACTCAAACCGCCTGCACTCCCTCGATACAAAATGGAGGCTCCTCCTCCAATCCTCCTTTTCTGCTTGTTTTCTTGTCCGAAAGTTGTTTTCCTCTTTTTATGACCCACTGTTTCCTCTTTCTATGAAAATATGTGGACTTGTCTCCACTACCTAGTACCTCCCTACTACTCTTGTTCCCAGCCAAAAATCAATTGTCAAGTCCTCTTCCTTTTGGCCTTTTTTTGACGGGTCATTTAGTAATAGGCCCAAGTTAAATATTGAAAGCATGTATTCACACAAGCTCAACATGATAATCCACGAGATATAACTTTCGAGAACCGTCTTGATCCACTTTATCGGCTTTGTTTTCCCTTGACTCGGTACCTACATCACAAAAAGATGGACGCAGTACCAAATCCCGGAAAATAATATAGATCGACATAAATTAACATAAAACCAATAATATTCTATTTTATTCCAAAGTGGGTGAATTAGTCGATAGTCGGGTGACCAATTTGACTAAATAAGAGATGAAATGTGGGTTAAAAATCGGCAAAATAATGTGTTATCAAATCTCCCCACACTTATCTCTTACTCGTCCTCGAGTAAGCTCAAGTATGATAAAAATGCAACACAAGTAATGACTCCAAACCCAAAGTGAGTGCACAATATAAGTACCATTTAATTATTTTACTATAATATCCGAATGAGTATTAGCGCACTCAACGCCCTTTCAACTCACGTAATTTCACTTATGAGGGAAAAGCAAAATTCGCAAGGCAAGTAAGGTCTTGCACAAAACTTAGACACATCCAATAATTAGGCACAAAGAAACAAATAAGGATGCATCAACAAAATGAATAGCCACTTTCCTCATCTAAGTGGCGGAGTCAACTAAGAGGGAACAAATATAAGGGCATATACTCCGTCACAAATACTAGTTCAACAAACCACTAAGTCTAAGAGAATGAAACCAAATCACCTCCAAATGGTGTTAAACTAGACTACTTTCGTCCTCAATTTCCAAATGCTTTCGTCAAGGGCGATCGGATGGCATGGAATGATGATCCCCATGAAACTAGTGGCATATGACATGACAAGCCTCGAATTCTCTACAAAAGTAAAGGTCATGGATCGTCCCAAACTCGACAAGGTGGCATAACAAAAAGGTTTTTGGGAATGAAGTGCTCAAGTCATTGTACAAAAAGGTGGATTTGACTATTATTCAAAATTTGACCTCATTTCAACTTCCGCATTTCACATTTCAAAACTTTAAGATGGGGTTTGTCCCTTCCTTGCTAATATCCTTTGCTTTCGCCAATCGCTTATTAGGCAACCGGTTAACCTCTAGACAATAACTTTTCGGGGTGATAGTCACTCTGTCTTTGGGCGGTTGAATTCACAACCGTGTGGGGGCCCAATTCAATGGATCCCTCTCCAAAGCACATCGAAGTGGTACGCCTCCATCAAAACAACTAACTTCGCAAAATTTCAACATTTCAAAACACTTTGAGGTTTCATTGGCATTTAAAACATTTCCACATCACAAAATCTTTGAAATGAGCACTTTAAACTTATTCATGAAAGATATTTTTTTTGGTTGTCATACCGCCAAGTCAATCAAGGTCACCAAGACAAGTTAACCAAGTCCACATCGCATCACGGGGTTGAAAAGGTGACTCACATGCAAACCCTTGACTAGGCTTTGGGTCATGGGTCAAAAGACACTAGGATGACACAACCTAGGGTGTTTTAAATCCATTATAGTAGGCAAAGTCTTAAGTTGAAAAAATATTTGCAATGGCCTAATTGCTCTTGTCAAAGTTCCTAATTAGGTACTTTTCAAAACATTTTACCTAAATGCAACTATATGCAATGATGCAACTAGTATATACATGTTATAGTGCAAGTGCAACTATCAAACTATATGCCAAGTAAACTAATGCAATCTAACCCTAGCAACACATAGGCACACATCACCAAGTTCCAAAATTGGAACATCCTCCTCAACATACAAAGCCCAACCTCCTCAATTATAAATAAGAGAAAAGAGAGGGAGAAAGGAGAAGAGATAGGAACGATTATACCAAGCGTCTTCTAACTCCTTAGCTTATGCCTCCGATGTTCCAAATGTACTTATACACTTTATTTCACACACAACAATATATACAAGACATGTATGGAAAGTTTCCTCCCCACACTTATTCTTTTATATAAGGGAATGCAAATAAATTAAAGCATGTTTTTGTAATTTTTGAAAAATTTCAATTTTTTTTTTTTTTTTTTTTTTTTTTTTTTTTGATTTTAAGGAATAAATCCCCTCCCCACACTTAAAATGTACATTGTCCTCAATGGACCAAGTGAGGGAGAAAATAAGAAAGGTTAAACATGTTTTTGTGTTTTCGGAAAATTTTTCAAAAAGAAAAAGAGCATAAAAAGAAAGCTTGGGGTTGACTCCCAAGAAGCGCGGTTTTAAGGAAACCGCCAAACCTTCAAGTGGATCCATTAACTAGCCGGGATCCCACAATCTATGGGTAAGGCCACCCATATCCTTCTCATTATCGACCGAGCTCACATCTTTGAGCTTTCTCACATTATCGAGGATTTGATCATTCTCCACCTCACTCTTAAATTCAATGGTGTAAAATATATCTTCTCTTGTGGAAGGAGGATGATCAAACCCTATAACACTTGGACGATCAACAACATTGGAGACTTCACTAGTCTCCTTGCCCCTCACTTCCTCTTCACTCTTATCCTCCAAATTCTCACTCAAATAATCATTAAAAGTCAAACAAGGAGCCAAAACAACCTCTTTAGTAGGATTCTCACAATCATCCTCAATAAGCATGGGCTCAAGAGAAGAGGTACGAAAGTCAAGTGGATGCAAAACAATGGGTATAAGAGAGTCATCCTCAAGTATAGGGGTAGTCACGGTTGTTTCCTCAAGGAAGCTCTCAAAAATGGATTCTCCTAAAGAAATAACATCTACAACATCATTATCACACTTCACCTCAATGCTATCATCAAATGTGTGTGCACTCTCTCTTTCCCAAGAACCATTAAAAATATCATTCTCCTCCACTTTCTCTTCAAATTCACACAAACCAACATCCTCAAAGTTCTCACTGAGAAGACTATTTGGCTCATTCAACCACATATCATCCTCATCCTCCATCACATTCATCTTCTCAAAGGGTGGGGATGTATAAGAAGAACACATATCAAGATCATGTTTTACATCACCATAAGATTCATAAGAAGATGAAAACTCTTGCATATCATTCAGAATGTCATGCGAAAGGGGAACATGAAGATTAAGAACATGAGATTGAACATAAGGTACATCCACATAAGAAGAAAAGTCCACATTTCCACTTATTGCATCAAACATAGAATAATCATTACGTTTAAGTCTACTTTGTGGTCCTCTCTTAAATGTAGCCCAAATTGAATTTCGATCTTCATCGACACGAGCCATGTTCTCAATTAAATCTTTAGCCTTATCAATGCTCAACTTATCAAATGCTCCTACTCCGGATGATATAGTCACAAAGTTTTGAAGAGAAGGAAGCAAATTATCAAAGAAAATAAGCATGATTTCGCAAGGTGAAATACCATGGTGGGGACAAGCTCTCAACAAACCCTTAAACCTATCCCAAGTCTCACTCAAAGTCTCAAACTCGCCTTGTTGAAAATTATAAATTTCACGTTTCCTAAAGGCGGTTTTAGAGGGAGGGTAAAACTTGTTTAAAAAGGCTTGAGCTAAGTCATCCCAAGTGCAAAAGGTGCTAGAAGGGTGAGAACGTAACCATTTTTTAGCTTCACCCTTAAGACTAAAGGAAAAAAGTAAGAGTTTAATGGTTTGGTCTGATAATCCCTCCTTCTTAACAAGGTCACAATTTGCCTCAAAAGTCTCTAAATGGTCAATTGCTTCATCACTATCTAAACCACAAAAGATATCTTGCCGAATCAACTCAATAAGACCTATATCAAACTCATAATCAACTTCCACCACCCCAATATTAATAGGTCGGTTAATATGAGTAAGGTTTGGTCTACAATGATCGCGTATGCAAGACATTGTCATGTATGCTCAAAGAAGTGACAAATAAGAGACAAGTCACAAGAAAACAAGTAATGCAACACTTAAGTAACATGCAACAAGTTTCAAGTAACAAGTGAAAGTAACAAATACGTAGTCTAACAAATCTAAAACTAAACTAATATCAATCCGTTGATCTCCCCGGCAACGGCGCCATTTTGATAGCGGGGTTTGTCGCACTCCCCCGATCAAACAAATAACTCAACTAATGTAGTAGGGTAGTCGAGGTCGAACCACACGGAGATCAAGTTTGAGTATTAGTTTTGTCTTAGACTATAAGTTAGCTACGTGAATCATGAAATTGATTAATATTAAACTAATTAACTAAATTAAACTAATTAAAACTACTGAACTAAATAAACAAGTAATGAAATAAATATTTACGCAATAAGGAAAGCCTAGGGTCCGATTTATCCACTAACATGCTCATCTACCATCATAAATCCCGTTAATTAATCGTTAGGGTAATAGTCAAGGGGAAAACGCCTCTAATTCGCCTATTAACTCCCTCCCGGGCTCATAATAGGACACTAGTAGTATCGACTCAATTCCCTCCCGGGCTCATGACTCGATTTCCCCAACTCAAATATTGGTCAAGGTCATTAAGATTACGATAGATTCCCGGTCATTCCACTCCCTTTCCCAAGGGTCGATTTCAAACCGAAAATTAAAGGCACCATTCTCAAGTTCTCTCTCCCGGGTTCAACTCAAGTTGACGACTAGTCTAAGTGAGGTGGTCCGACTTCTAACCTAGTCAACTCTCGTCGACGGTCAAGGGTCAAAAGTCAACAACAATCCCAAGTGAAACATAACAAGTCAAATCCTTTAATTAACCCAAACCAATTACCTAACAACTAATCAAAATTGGAATTTAGTCATGTAAACAACACATGTTTGGGACTAATCGAACCCTAGTGAGAAAATTACTCACTATTCATTACTAATTCAACACAAGACAAATTAACAATTACTCTAAACATAGTATTTAACAAAATAAAATGATAAAGATTAAAACTTTTACTAATCTAATACTAATTAAACTAAGATCTAACAACTAAGCATAAAGGAAGAACATTTATGAACAAACTAACTTAAATATTTAAACTTTAAACTAACTAATATGTAAACAATTGATAAAAAGGAGAGAAAGAGAAAGAAATTAATACCAATTTGAATTAGATGGAATTGAAAGGATAGATCTTCATACAATAGTTGTAAATTAAGACGATAATGTAAATGTATACTAAGGAACAATAGTGAAAATATGAGTGTGCGATTTTTGAGAACGAAAGTAATTCTACCCGGCTAAAACTCAAACCGCCTGCACTCCTCTGATACAAAATGGAGGCTCCTCCTCCAATCCTCCTTTTCCTGCTTGTTTTCTTGTCCGAAAGTTGTTTTCCTCTTTTTATGACCCACTGTTTCCTCTTTCTATGAAAATATGTGGACTTGTCTCCACTACCTAGTACCTCCCTACTACTCTTGTTCCCAGCCAAAAATCAATTGTCAAGTCCTCTTCCTTTTGGCCTTTTTTTGACGGGTCATTTAGTAATAGGCCCAAGTTAAATATTGAAAGCATGTATTCACACAAGCTCAACATGATAATCCACGAGATATAACTTTCGAGAACCGTCTTGATCCACTTTATCGGCTTTGTTTTCCCTTGACTCGGTACCTACATCACAAAAAAGATGGACGCAGTACCAAATCCCGGAAAATAATATAGATCGACATAAATTAACATAAAACCAATAATATTCTATTTTATTCCAAAGTGGGTGAATTAGTCGATAGTCGGGTGACCAATTTGACTAAATAAGAGATGAAATGTGGGTTAAAAATCGGCAAAATAAAGTGTTATCATACACATTAACAGTTACGAATATATTAAAAATATCCCAAAATATTCCATTGCTATTAAAAATGTGAGACTAAAAAAATTTATACAATTTGATCAAGTTAAGGTTTTATTCAACAAAGTTGGACCTCCATTCGGCATAATGGATAATTATATTTGATTATCGACAATCTTAAGTATCTTCAACAACATTCGATAACGGCAATAGCGAATTATACAATACGAATACGTGTCATGTTGTTCTCTTTTTTATTCTAATTTCTTTTTATCTCTTAATTTCTCATCCATTAATTTGATTCCAACTCACCACAAAGGAAAAATATGATTTTTTTTTTTGAAAAATCAAACCAAAATAAAATATATAGGTGAAAATAGACAACCTTTTATGTTCTTTTTTTTCTAGGAATGTGTTAGAGTTCTTATCAATTGATCATCTTTTTAGGCAAAATTTTATCGAATTGATCTCATAATTATAGAATATGAAAAGTTTGGCATTAAGTAGAGATATTGTGGTTATGAAATGAAGTAATGCGTGGAAGATGATGGTTTACATAATGTGGAAAATCAGTATATTAATTGCTACTTTGCCTTTTCATGTTTTTTTTTTACTTTTTTTATTATCTTTTTTAGGTAAAGCTAATTTTGTTACCCGTGAAAATCACGGATTATCTCTATGAAAATTAAAAATTTAAATAGTTGATTTTTTTTTGTGAATATCAAATGAAATCGGAATTCATTTCATCATTGATCATATGCCTATTCTTTAATTTTGATCATCAACTAATAAAGATTCATAAATTTTAGAATTTGATTATGTACGAATTAGAAAACTTAAAACCAAATTAAAATATTGAAATTGCTAGTTGTATAAAAAGTAAATTTACCTGTGGAGTATGCATGAGCATGGCATCAAGAGTTAGCCGCTAACCATATGACTTCACCACAAGGTCTTCCTTTCGTATTGTCTACAAAACAAAAGTACAACAAAAAATAATACACAAATTAGTATTTCGTCATTCCAAATTCAAGTTAACGAAAATACTGCAATTTTTTACCATCCACAAATGATCGTTTTAGAGGAAAACAAATGAGACGTTCTTAAATAGGAGAGGCTAAATAATGTTAATTTGGAAGTTAAATAATGTACACTAAAATTAGTGTTCACAAACTTTAAATGACATAAATATTAATTAGGAAAAATACAAAAACATTCAAAGGGTTGTATATAGTGGGTTGCTTTATACAATCTTTATGGTGGTAGGAATTATTGCAAAATTAGTATGCGAGTTAAATTGAGTAACGGTTAGGGTAGGGTAGGGAATTAGAAGAGACTTGTGAGAAAATTCGACGATGCCTTTAAGAAAATCATTGGACTTATGTGAAAATTATCGTGGGTTGAACTTAAATAATGGTTGAATATAAAATGCCATAATTTTACGTTTAAGAATATTATTAAGCTCATTTATTTTTCTTTTCAAGTTTGTGTAATTTTAAATAAATAAATAAATGTATAACTTTTATGAGCTATATTACTATGAAAAATGTTAATCGATTCACTAACATTTCTTTTTATTGTAAAATGGGAATTTTAATTATAAATTAAGAAATTTTGATAAGTTACATATTTTTTTTTGGAATTTTTTAATTCAACCATGAAATATAGTTTTTAATTTGGAAGTTCATGAGTAATAGTTATTAAATGGAGGATTAGTGAATGAAAACTATTGTATGTTTAATAGCCATTATAAACTATTGCTTCCCATCTTTTAATTTGCCTTTTCATTTATTTTTGAGTTATAAGTATTATTAAATAAGATAATTCATTAGTGAGAAGCTCAAGAGGTAAAACAAATAGGAAAAAAATATTAATGAAAATTACTATTATTTTTATTGATCTTAAATAGTGGTTGAAATAAAATGTCATACCTTTACTTTTAAGAATATTATTAAACTTCACAATTATTTTAGTTTTAGTTAAAAGGAATTGTATAACGATCTTAAATAAATAGATGTAGGTGTAAATTTTAAGTGGTACAATTTCAGGAAATTTAAGTTTTAACTTTTTACCAAAAAAAAAAAATTACAACATTTTCAACAAATATTTCATCATATGAAAATAAATTAAAAAAAAAACCTATGAAAAACTTTAATCAATTCATTAACATGTTTTATTACAAAACATTCAATTAAAATGTTAATTTTATAAGTTAATGTTATGTTGTCAATTGTCATTAATCAAGTAATATAAATTAAAATTAATTAATATTAACCAATCTAAAATAACATGTGGAATAAAATTAAATGGTATAAGTAGCATTTTAACTATATAGTATAGATGTCTGCGTGGAGAATTGTTGGGTAGACGTGTGTCAATCTTAACCAAGGTGGCAATGTGAATGTCTATGTGGCTTTTCCACATCCTACGTGGCTTTGTCTAGTTGGCATTTTTAGGATGCCTTTTAATAATATTTTATAGCATCAAACTTCTAATCTCTCCCAAAAACAAGAATCTCAAAGACGACTCACATTTATGAAATCGGACAAAATCCAATTCGGAACTCCTTTGGGGGGTTTAACAAACGAAAGCCTCATCAACTCCCTTAATTTATCCGGAGTTTGAGGCATTAAGATCCTGGTAGCCTCTTCTAAGTCTCTAACTTTAAACAAACCCTCCTTCATGTCCTTCTCTTCAAGGCACACCCCTGTGCAGCACAACACCGCCTTCTCAACCACCTCAGGAAACTGAGTTGCCAAGCTATATCCTACAAAGCCTCCATAGCTTATACCTACAAAGCTCAATTTTTGGGCGCCATGGATGTCCATTAACTTCATTAAGCACCTTGCTTGGAAGGCCTCTGTTCTCTCTTGTTGTGTGGTGTATGACCTTCCAAAGAAGAGTAGGTCGGGTACAAAGACCTGCGCATATCGCAGAAATACAACATCAAAGCATGCAGGATTATTACAAGTGTACAACTTTCGAATCAACTTGTAGATTACCTCTCTATCCCAAACAAGTTTTCGAGTTTAGCTTTTTGTGACATTAACAAAAGTTGCCTACCTTAACACTTTTTTTCTCGTTCAAGTGTTTGTTATATCAACAAAAATCGCCTACTTAGTTAATAAGGTCATTTGAGAATAGACTAAACATGGTTGGTAACGCAACCAATGTTCAAAACAAATTTAACAAATACGAGTAATACTTTTAGGCATTGTTTGGATATAAGAATTAAAGGAAGGGATAGGGGAGGGGGATATGAGAATTGTATTCCTTCCTTCAGATATCAAATTTTATTGAAGGGAAATGAACGGAAATAAAATCAATTTCGTTCCTCCAAGGTATATCGAAATCCTTTGAACATAGGAAAAATGTAATGATATACTCTGTACCATGTACTCCATTCCCCTTGCCCTCCTCTCTCCTCCTATTGTCCCATTTTAAAAAATGATTTGAAAAAGATTTTATATAATCCCTACCAAACTCCACATGGCGCGCACTCACTGGCCTATATACCAAGACCCTTGTACACCGTGTATTTCTAGCCTTTTCGTAGACTTCTAGTAGCACACCGAATTAGAAAAACTGTCACAATTCACCACAAATACCGTACAAATACGAGAATACAACGACAGCACGCCGACATGTCAGCAATAATTCAATAATAACTAACCTAACGGTAACGGCTAACACTCTCATCTCCTTATTTACTCTATTACCCTTACTCCTAAAAAAAAAACACCCATCTCGATCAGGTTCTCAAGGGCATAACAGTCATTTAACAAATCTTTTAGTTTTCCTTTTTACCACTCCGCCGCGAAATCAAAATCTCGTTTATTTTCCCTCTCAAATTGAAATTAGGGTTTTTCTCTCTCCTCAGAAATTAGGGTTTTTCGATTTTCCGGCGAAGTAAATGGGAGTTCCGGCGTTTTATCGGTGGTTAGCGGAGAAGTATCCGTTGATAATCGTCGATGTGGTGGAGGAAGAAGCGGTGGTTATTGACGGAATTAAGATTCCGATTGATACTAGTAAAGCTAACCCTAATGATATTGAGTATGATAATTTATATCTTGATATGAATGGGATTATTCATCCTTGCTTTCATCCTGATGATCGGGTATAATTTTCTCCGTTTATTTCGGTTTAATTTAATTGATTGTGCTGTCAATTTAGTTTATTGCTGATTTGGATAGTTGATTTACTAGTGAAGTTTTATGTCGATACGTTTATCAAAATATGCGAGGAGGATTTTTAATTATGTTGTGAAATTGTGAAGAGATTTTGAATTATGTAGTGAAATGACTTAAACGGAAGGAGTACATTTCAGTGATTTAGGGCTGGTAGTTGATATAAGGTATTAGACTTAGGACAGTAGTATTACCTTAATGGTTCGAAGTCCTACACAATTCTCGCGCTGTGACGGGTGTGGGGATGAATGAAGATTGCTGTGAGGGGTCTTTATTAAGGAATCTTTTAGGTTGTGTTTGGATTGAGTGATTTGTAGGGAAAAGAAAGGGAGGGAGAGTAGGAGATTTAAAATCCCTTGTTTGGATAGCAAATGAGGGTGGAGGGAAATGGAGGGGGAGAGATTTGGAGGGATTCAATTTCCCTCCTCCAAACCTAATCAAAATCTCTCCACAATAGGCAAGATTTGGAGAGAAATTGTGTCTAAACACCCACACCTCATTCCCCCTCCCCTTCCCTTCTCTCCCTTTCCCCTCCCTCATTTCTCCTCCCCTCCCTTTCCCTCCACTTTTGCTATCCAAAGACATCCTTAAAGCTTTGAGTTGATATAAAGTATTAGAATTAGGATGATAGTATTACATCAATGGCTCAAGGCGGCTTGTGGTGGGTGTGGAGTGGAATGAATCTGTACCCTATGTTGAAATAGAATTCCTAACTTGTTGTACGGCCTTGTAAAAATAAGTAATACGGATACTTATAACCTACTTGTCAGTCTCTAACTTAGTGATATGACGTAATACACATAGATGATCAGTTTGCAATTCGATGGAGGTATTGAGTTGAGCTGATTAGGTATGCCAAGTTAAAAACACTGTCTATTTGAAGTGTTCAAGCATTGAGTATATGCTCAGTCTACCTTCAGTAGTACATTGCTGAGCTGTGATGTTTGTATGCTGCTTTGTAGGATTTAAGTGACAGTGTATTACTTATGTTTACATGAATAAATAATAAATAAACATTGGCGGATGTTTCGTTCATGTTTTCAGTCAAAGGCAACTTAACTTATTGGAAAGAAATGTGATTGCACTTGGAATCGTATCTTTCTTGATGGCTTTTATTTTATGTGGGTTATCGTTAGTGTTTCTGAATGTCTCCTTCCACATCATGCAGCCTTCTCCATCAACCTTTGACGAAGTATTTCAGAATATGTTCGATTACATAGATAGGCTCTTTAATATGGTTCGTCCGAGAAAGCTTCTGTATATGGCGATAGGTGGGTGTCAGTTATGTTTAATAATACAAGCTTAATTATGTGATTTTTATCATTTAGACATCCATTCATATAGCCTGCTCTGTTTCCAGATGGTGTTGCTCCTAGAGCTAAGATGAATCAGCAGCGTTCGAGGCGATTCAGGGCTGCTAAAGATGCATCAGATGCTGTATGTAGTGTCCTTCTCCTTTATGTTATCTTTGTCTTCGTCTCTTTCACTGTGACTTACATGTTCATTTGAATTTTTCTGTGATTCTTCTAGGCAGCTGAAGAAGAACGACTGCGCCAGGAATTTGAACAGGAGGGTAGAAAGCTTCCTCCTAAAGAGGAGTCTCAAACCTGTGATTCCAATGTTATCACTCCTGGAACAGAGTTTATGGCAGTACTGTCAATTGCTTTGCAATATTATGTTCATCTGAGACTAAATAGTGACCCAGGATGGAAATCCATCAAGGTAGTATAGTAACATGTAATGATCTGATATGATGATGTATATGGTTTTCAATTTTCATAGTTGTGAGTTGTGACGTTAAGTTGTGTTTATGCTGGAGTACTAAGTTATGGCTGGTCACTGTTAGGTTATATTATCTGATGCTAATGTTCCTGGGGAAGGGGAGCACAAAATTATGTCATACATACGTCTTCAGAGGAATCTTCCTGGATATGATCCAAATACAAGGCATTGTCTCTATGGATTGGTATGTCTTATAGTTATATGCAGGAATTTTAAACATGTATTCCTTGTATATTAAGTTTCACTTTCTCTCTTTATGTTGTTGAATAGGACGCTGATTTGATTATGTTGGCACTGGCTAGCCACGAGGTCCATTTTTCAATCCTGCGAGAGGTCTGATTATAAATTTGTCCCTGTTTGTTGCCTCTATATTTTATTGGTGCAGATCACTTTGTGTCTTACCCATTGCGTTTGGTAATGTGATTACCCTTTGACACTTTGGTTTGATATATGTCTGAATGTTATTGCAGATTGTATTCACCCCTGGACAGCAAGATAAGTGCTTCTTGTGTGGGCAGGTAGGCCATTTAGCTGCGGCCTGCGAAGGTAAGGCAAAGAGAAAAGCTGGAGAATTTGATGAGAAAAGCGTAGATGGTGGTGTGTCCCATAAACCTTTTCAGGTTTGTCTATTTTCTAAATTTTTTCAAAGAAATGCCCCGTGCCAAGAAAAAAGTACACATTTTGTTCCTGTCATCTTGTTCTCATCCTAGTTGGAACTCCATTTTGCAGTTTGTCAATGTGTGGACTTTACGGGAGTATCTGGAGCATGAGTTCAGGATTCCCGATCCTTCTGTCAAGATTGATTTTGAGTGCATAATAGATGATTTTATCTTCATTTGCTTCTTCGTTGGCAATGACTTTTTACCTCATATGCCCACTTTGGAAATTCGCGAGGTTTGTATGTCTTATGTTACTTACGTTCGATTTATCGAAGTTAACATACATGTTATATCCTTGTAATTCGTTCGGATTTGATGTCCTGATAAATCATTTATTTTTTTGCATTACAGATGATTTGTGCTTATTTACCTTCTTTGCGGCATTGATCTTTCAATTGTTATGCCATATTGTTTTCAAGTTTAAAATTCGAATCTGTAATAATTGATCTGAAATGTTTAGGAGGTGAATGTAATTGCATGCATTTCATGTTATATGTTTCACATAGGCTTTGAAAATGATGTGGCGTTTGTGCTCTTCTCAATTATAATTACTTAACTCCTCAACATGAACGTGACCCAAATACTTAACTTGGTTCTTCATTATGACCTGAACATGACCATTTTTTTTCGTAACACATACTGGCTCGTCTAATCCATTGGATAAATAAGCAGGTCAATGTTACCCGCTTGACGCGTTTAATACTTTAATGTACCTATTTAACCCATTTAGCTCAAATATGGTTCCGAGAGTCAGAAATATGGTTCGAGAGTCAGTCTCACCCAGAGAAAACTATGAGACATACTATTAATATGGATTAGATTCCACATATTCAATTGTAATTTATGAGTAACTGCAGCGACGCCAAAAATTGTGTTAGGCTGTCTTTTTTGAAGACCTTGTGTTTTTTTTGGCTAATGTAAATTATAATGTTAACTGAATTTAACCCAAATAACTTTCATGCATGGTTATTGTCGACCCGGTTACATAAATAAGTCCAGTCCTAGTCTTAATAACTGCATGTTGGTTTCATGTTATGCTTTTTGGGCCTGGTTAAGTTTCGCCGGTTTTACTTGCACATATATAATATAAAAATAGCAGTTTATATGGCAGTCATTGTAATATGACGTGCTCTACATAACGACGTGCTCTACATAACTCTGGGACGCGTTAATGCGTTTAGTGTTTGAATTTATTGCCAACTATATATGCTCTCGATACTCGGGGACAAAATAAAGTTCAAATTGCAAAAAGTTGAGGACATCTGTGTCTCAGCTTGAGAATGTACAAGGGTTTTTGTTCTTTAAATGGGTTTATCTTTATGATATATATCTGGGTGATCTATATGTCTATGTCATCTACACGGGATTTGATTTACTATATGAGTTCTCAACTATTCTTTCCGTCATTCAGGGAGCTATCAATTTATTGATGGCTGTGTATAAGAAGGAATTTCGTGCATTGGGTGGGTATCTGACTGATGGAAGTAAGGTATAAAGTGGATTGATTTTTTTTTTTTTAATTAATTATTTTTTGTGAGATTACTTTCAAAACAATATTTGTGTCATTTTGTTTCCAGCCTAACCTGGATAGGGTCGAGTATTTCATACAAGCTGTTGGATCATATGAGGATAAAATTTTTGACAAAAGAGCTCGGTTGCAACAGGTTAGTTTGTTACCAACTACTAAATGCAGTTTGATGATGGTTGTGGTAATGAAGGGGCTGAAGCCACGAAGTTGGGTTATGCAATGGTCTTTTTTCAGTTTTCACCCTTGTTAGACTGAGATAGGTCACATAGGGACTCACATGTTTTTCATCCTTGTTAGACTGAATTACAATGGATTGTCTCATTTCGAGGTGTCTTTGGTGGGACTCATATGACCAGTACTATTATTCTTATATTTACTAAATTTTCACTGCTTGTTTGTTCAGCGGCAAGAAGATAGGATTAAACGTGAAAAAGGTCAGACCAAAAGAGGAGATGATGCTCAACCTCAGTATGTGCCCGAGTCGTTGGTTCCAGTTTCACGATTTCAGGGGTCTCGTCTTGCTTCAGCCTCATCACCTTCCCCATTCCAAAAGGGACAGAGTGGCTGTTCAAATAATTCCCCTCGCAAAGCAGCACGTCTTTCTTCATCAGCAACAATTGGTGCTGCTATTGTAGAAGCAGAGGATAGCCTTGAGAAAGAAGTATGTTTTCCTGCTTTAGGAGAGATCCTTTATGCAAATATGTCTCTTCGGTATCTTGTACTGTTGGACATTGAAATTTAAATGCAGATGTAAGGGATTGATTGCGTTTGCCATTCATCTCTACTCTTTAGGCACATGAAAATAAGGAGGATTTGAAAGCAAGGCTAAAAGAGTCTATTCGTGAGAAGTCAGATGTATTTAAATCAGAGGAAAGAGAGGAAGATAAGGTGTGCCCCCATTTTTTTTCATTTATTTTGGCTGAAGGTTTTAATTGGTGATTTGGTATGCTGTTTTATGATGCATTGTCTATCAACAAGTGAGAATTGATGTTACATGAAGCACTGATGATGGCGACGATGTTTGTTTCTTTTTCTTTTTCTAATAGCACTCAACTCCTCGAGTCTTTTGTGGTGGAATTTCGCATTGTTTGATATTAAATAGCTGGATGCCTATACTTCTTTTTTTGATGAGCGAGTTTTAATTATGGGAAATCAAGGGGGTGATGCCCACGTAACAAAAAAACAAAAGATGCCGTGAGGCCTTGGGGTGACACCCATGTATAACTGATGCTTATTAACGCCAGTTGTTAAGTTGGAGGAAACAACCCGAGCCGAGTAATGGAGCATTTGACTTGGCTCAAGGTCTGTTTCTGTTATTGAGCTCAAGACAAGCTCTCCATGTTTGGACAAGCATTCACTATATTACACAAAATTTATCAAGCATAAAATAATTTTTTTTTGTTCGTGAACATAAATGTAGATCTTACTCGAGCGCACTTGTTATCAAACGAGCATGGATGACTGGATGTAACGTTCTTGTTCATTCGTTTAGCTTTACTTATAGGTTTTGGTTGAGCTTGTTCGCTTATTGTTTGCTTACACCCTGTTTTAAAAACTGGTATAAATTTTAATGCCTCTTCCTTGTATTCATGTTATGAGAACTTGAGGCGGTGTAGCTCATAAGCTGGGTTAGTTAACGCCGAGTAATATGGATTTCACTACTCACATGAGACATCTTTCAAGTGCAGCTCAATAGTTGAAATGATCCGAACCATCACTACAAGAATTCTGTTCACGGGCGACTAATATTAGCGACTGCCTATGATAGTCGCCCGGGCAATTAATTCTTGTAGTGCATTAAGTGCAAGACTACTTTGCAGTTTGTTATACTCTTGAAGAGATGAGTTAGCTGATTTTTGATTCTTTATTGATGTTCCTCTACCAAACCAACGAAATATGTATATTTCTTGAGGGTTCCTAGTGGGTCCCCTATAAGAATTCAGAATTTTGTTGCCTCTCCAGTATTTCAAAATTTGATCTGAAAGTCATATTTCCCTGCTATTCTATGTGGACCATAGATCACCGATTTCTACTTCCTCATTACCGTTTTCAAAACCAATACCCGCCCCAATGGGTAGAAATCTAACCTCATGCCCGCCCCGTGTACCCAAAGATCAATTTTATTCGGTAGCTTTTTCATCATAAATTAGTCTAATATATGGATGTTTGATAATTGAATTATTGTAGTATTTAATTTGTAGGGTTTTTGGGGGTTTAGTTCGACGAACCTTACAAATCTAGTCTAACCACTATGAATTTCCGAAAGGTTTTTGTTTTCTGTTTATAATTATGATTTTCAACAAGAGGCCAGTAAAACTTCATAAAACAGTCATAATAACCTTATTTTTTTTAATAAGTGGCGGGTAGGCGGGTATGAGGTGGGAATGATGCAAAATCCATCTCAGCCGCACTACCCATGGTTGGTACAAATTTTGTACCCACACCCGCCAAAACTATACCCATACCTGCTCCAACTAGGGTGGATGTGGTGTGGTACCCACTTGTACCCGTGCCTCTGACATCCATAGTTATTGATTTGCTTTCAGAAGAGTGCTGGGAGGGCTGTCTAACAGTGTTGTTTGGAAAGAATGTGTTAAATTCATTAGAACTTTCCAGTTAAGCAGAGCGTAGCTGCTGAAAATTTGTGTAGTTTAAAGCCGTAAAATTATTAAGGAAAATTTACAATTATGTCTACTGTGCAGATCAAATTAGGGGTGCCTGGTTGGAAAGAAAGGTACTATGAGGGAAAATTCGTTGCCGAATCTCCTGAAGAGATGGAAGCAATACGGAAAGATGTGGTAAGTTGCTTATATCAGAATGCTATCTTTATTATTCTTGTTTGGATACTGTTACCCTTCAGTAAATGCTCTTTCAGTATATGCAAGTGCTTCTTTTAGCAAGCTTCTTCATTTTTTCTGGAATGATGTAGGAACCAACTTTTGGGGTTTACTTGACATTTTTTATTTGCTTTAGCATTTTTTATCTGCTTTGCTTTTTCTTTCTCTACAGCTCTACTAGTCTCCATAAAAACATTTGTGAAGCATTAAAGACTTAAATGGGTTCCAGCTGTATAAGCTGGTTAAGGAAAGTTAGGGGTTACTTGGCTTGCTATCATGAAAGAACGTTTTACACACTGATCAGTGATGAGAAATGCAACTACCTACTAGTTTACAGTGAATCAGAAGCATGGTCATTAGTGACCTATTTGGATTTATTTCGTAAATTAGAGTACTTGTTGATGGTCTATCTATGCTTGGACATGCCAATTGCCATCCTACAAAATCAAAAGATGCATCTTGCTGGATTTGCACTATTTCTACACATTTGTTTACGTTGTCTGCTTTCACACTCTCCCTTGTCTATGAAAACCTGGCAGAAGCAAAGGGCTACCGCCAGTACAAATCTTCGCCTTTCTTGTTTAAAAACACCACATTGATCTGCACCATAGATGAACTCACAGAGCCACAGAGCTTCAAACATCCACCTAGAACTACTTTACCTTAAACCGGTTAGATTCTCTTCCTGACGGGTCCAGCATTTTCCTTGGCAAGTTTACTTAAATAGAACAGGAAAGACTAGAAAGAGAGGATGGTATGTGGTGGTTGGGATCAACGAAGAGATGGCCAGGAGCAGCCGGGACTGGCATTGGAATTGGAGGAGAGAGAAAAGATGTTGGTTGATTGTGGAGCTACCATGAATAAATGGTGACATAAGGAGAGATAGGTTAGGGATAAAAATGTTTTTACTTTGAAAACAGAAGTAAATTTTTAGCGGAGGCTTTGCTATTGTATCTGTCCTGACCCAATGTAATGGATCATAATGACCCTTCTCCTTTCTCATCTATGCACGCCTTCTCATTAAATCTGATCTTGTCTCTTTCTTATTAGTGTATGTCTTTAGCCTGACAACTGAAACATCAGTTACACTGCGCATTGACCATGTCTGTTGAGGCTTTAGGACTGATCTTTGTTATACCAGTGACGTTGCACTGAAGCAAACAATCAAATAGGATTACTGTTGTATATGTTGGTCATAATTTATATGCTATAAAATTTTATTTATACAATATACGTGCATTAGAAGATAATGTTACATTTGCATAGATATGTCAAGTGATTCTTTACAAATTATATTCAGTGATTGAAGTTTGGTTTTAATCCACTGAGAAACTCACCATTGCCATAATTTATACGCTATGAAATTTTATCTATGACAATATACGTGCACTAAATGTGTTATTCTTGCAGGTTTTGAAGTACACTGAAGGCTTGTGTTGGGTAATGCATTATTACTACGAAGGTGTGTGCTCATGGCAATGGTGAGTTTCCTTGCTCCCATTTCTCACGTCTTCTTGTTTTACAGAATTACAGTTAATCACGCCCAAGAGCCTCTTATCTTCAGCATGTGCTGACACTCTCTACTGTTATTTATCTTCGTAAATTGCACTATATTTTGTATCTTAATTACATGTAACTGATTGCTAGTTATGGTGTAGAATGTGTTTCATTTTATCTTGAAACCGTGACAGGAGTTCTTTGGCTCTTTGCTTACTAGGTCCTTTGTTGTATTCCTTATTTATTTTGTGGGTAGGGAGAGGGGGTTTGCTATCCCAGGTTCTTTTGTTAGGTAGTGCATCACTGCATCTAGATTTGCTTGATTCATTTCTTGCTGGTGGCTGATGAACCTTGGACCGTTGGAGACATTAGGCACAGATAAGATTATTTACGTGCTAGTCTGAACTGGTTTTTGGGTGAGATTGTTTGGATTGGTACATGGTTTAAGAAGTACAATACTATTAGGTTTTTTTTTTTTTTTCTTTAAAATTTTTTTCCCTACAGTACTTATGCGTCTATCTGTTCTTATCTCAGATTTTTATGTAGTTATATACTTATATGTCAGAGTAGAGGGGTTCTCAAGCACATTGAATTGTTTTGCTTGTAAAATTTGCCATGCTGTGGCTGCTGATACAATAACCTTGATGATACTGTTCTCTATATGAGCCATGTTACTAATTTGTAGAACCTTTGATATAAATATGTAATAGAAATACGCGATTCACTCGGACTAGAGTATTCGATACTCTTGAAATATTACAATCCAGATTGTTTAGTTCGAACTTGTTTAAAGAATTAAAATGCAAAATGATATTTAGAAAAACAGGGTTTAGATAATGGATAAGTCATAATACGATAGCCTGCTGCGTACACTTCAAAAACCAATATATCAAATACAAAACATCAAGATACTAGCCAATAATAATTGGAAATGGAAAAATCGTTGCAGTTGTAGACTCTAGTCCTAAATCCTAAGACTCCTCAATCGAAATTTGTTGTCCATTCGGACTTCGCTGGACAATCAGTATATGTTGAGATATACTGTAAAGTGTCAACGTTTGATTTACAAAACCACCAGCGTCTTATCATTTTCATTAAAAGTGTTGTAACTATTAAATACTACGAGTTTTTTTGGTCAAAGCCGATATTGTTTGACCAGCAATAAATTTGGGATGGAGGAGGGAGTACTGGCCAATAGTACCACGAAATGGCGTAATTTATGAAAATGTGGATTTTACACATTGTATTGCCACATGTTTGCTAACTCATGGTCCAAAGACTCCAAGGCGTGCATAGGTTGTGTGGTCCAAGGCATTCCATGGCTTTTTGGTTCTAATTTTTGAGTTACAGCTCCGATCTTATAATCAAACTGTTATGTTGTTTTAAATAACATTCACATGAGCTTAAGTTTTTGTTGCTTACTTTTGCGCGTTTCTTTGTCTGTTTTCTCCAAGTATATCACTTAGTAATTCGGTAATTTGAGAGTATTTAGCATGAATTCCAGTGAATCGATAAGAAAATGTATTGCGGATAAATACGTGTGTATCGGTTTACGATCATAGGAGGCTTAAGAGAATCCAGTATCCCTGATTCTGAATTAGCCTTTATTATAGTAGTGGCTGAGCAGACAAGTTCATTGTCTACTAAAATTTTCAATGTTCACATTATATTCCTTTTCTGGGTGTCTGAATCTAGATGTTTGACTCGGTCCATATGTTTTTTTTTTGCATTGTCCATTTGTCCTACTGAATTTGACAGGCGCATGTCTTTGTCGTGCTGAGTGCCTGAGTTTGTTGCATTATATCTCCCTTTGCTTCTACTTCTCATTCTGTTCTTTTCTTTGTAGGTTCTATCCATATCATTATGCTCCGTTTGCTTCCGACATCAAGGATATCGCTAATTTAGATATTAGTTTTGATCTGGGCACTCCTTTCAAACCATTTGATCAACTTATGGGAGTTTTTCCTGCAGCAAGGTGTACAAATTACCTTTCTCTTGCTTTGTTACTTGCTGTATCTAGGATTTTAATGATATGTTTATGTGCAGTGCCCATGCACTTCCAGTGCAATACAGGAAGCTGATGAGTGATCCTGATTCCGCAATTGTTGATTTTTACCCACAAGGTATGTATAAATCGTTGGCAATGTGCAGTTACCTGATGTTGTGTACGGTAGCTTTTAAAGAGAGCTTAATTGCGTGGTTTTTGAGGTTGTGTTGCATTCAAGGTTTTTGTTAACCATTCTCTTCCCTCCTCCTAGATTTTGACGTTGACATGAATGGGAAGCGTTTTTCCTGGCAGGTTTGCTTTCCCTCTTCTTTCCTGCTTCGCTTTTTAGTTTGGACTGCTACTGTAAGTTATGCAGATGTATTATTTTCGAAATGTTACAGGGAATTGCAAAATTGCCGTTCATTGATGAAGGTCGCCTCCTTGCAGAGATAAAGAAAGTTGAATATTCTTTAACGGTGTGTTTTAAAATAGAAACCAAACATGATTTGGTTGTCTTTTTCTCTCTATTCTGCTACAAATCGTCCATATTCATACCTTGATAATCCGTTGTATTTCTCCAGGAAGAAGAAAAGAGGAGGAACACTACCATGTCTGACATGTTATTTGTGGCAGTATCCCATCCATTGTCACCATACATATTTTCTCTCGATGATCGTTGTAAGCAGATGAATGAGACGGATCGGGCATCAGTCAGAGAAAAAATTGACCCTAAAGCTAGGTATTATTTGCGTTGTTGAGAGTGTAAAATATCTGCTTTCGTTTGTGTTCTAGTCATGCTTAGTTCTTTACTGTGGTGGTTCTCTAAAGAATTTTATCCCGAGGGTATATACTCTGATGGCCTGATGCATATAGACCTGGTTCCAAAGGCTGGTCCAGTATTTGAAATTTAGAAGTATTTGGAGTTCACACAAAAACAAACTTTGTTGTGCTCAGATCGTCCGGGCTTGTGGCTCACTATAACTACTTTGTAGCGATAGAATTGCTGACTGAAGTGATTGCGCTTCGTTTTATATTTTCTTTTGACAAGTCGGTACTATCCTACCGAATCAGGTTGACATCATAGCTTTCTACTATCAAGTATTTGCTGGGATCTGGTCTAAGTACTCTGTATATCCTAAGACGTTTGTTGGGCATACAAGTGTTTACTAATGGTGTTGTGTTGCAAGGATACAAAAACTTCTTTTAATGAATAGGCAGGATGTATAAGAGTAGTATGCTCTGTCAATGGCTTCAAACGTTTAGGAAAATGTTAATTTGGTCCGCCTCTTAATCGGTCAATCTTTAGCAAACATTTTCGCCATCTATTGATGGTTACTCCAACATTATGCCTCTATTTAATTAAAATCGTAAATTCGTAACTGTTAGAAAATTGCGTGTGTGAATTTTGAGACTATTCTGCTTGTTTTCTGATTTCATTTTGGTCTATTTGCAGTGTGGGAATGAATGGTTACATATGCCCTTGTGCTGGAGACCCATGCCCTCCCATTTTCAAGTCCCCTGTTGATGGATTGGACGATATTTTTGACAACCAAGTCATGTAAGAATATACAATTCGTACAATTGTGAGATTGTTATGTATGTAGCATTGTAGCGTATGTGTTTGTAATTCTATGATAATTTCATGATTTTCACGCAGTTGTGCAATATACAAGCTCCCAGACTATCACAAGCACATAGCACAGCCACCTCCGGGAGTTAACTTTCCTGTAAAGGTATACACTGGTTTTTTGAAGTTTCTTCTAAATCTCTGAATTTGTTGCTGTGTTTCTTCATCCACAGAGTTACTATAGTTGTATTTTCGGTAATTTGTGCATTAAGTGCATGTTTGCATCCGTTCTGGAGTTAATGTTTTACAAAGTTCTTAATAGTTGTATTTGATTTGGCTAGCATTAAACCTTTTTGTTGGTGACCCTATGGAGAGGGGTAATCTGGTTTGACTTGTGAGTCTATTATGTCTAAATATACTTTGTGAGTGACG
Source organism: Silene latifolia (assembly GCF_048544455.1). NCBI lineage: Eukaryota > Viridiplantae > Streptophyta > Magnoliopsida > Caryophyllales > Caryophyllaceae > Silene > Silene latifolia. Next base: position 173,607,886 of record NC_133526.1, read on the forward strand.
GTTTCATACTTTCATATGGAAAATCTTGTTAGCCGGCCTCAAACCATTTTGGACCAAGTCTATGTTGTTGTCGTGACTCGTGACTTGTGACATGAATTGGTGATATTCAGGCGTCTTTTATATGGTCTTCTCAGTATTTTCCCGATTTTTCCCACCTTAACTGCATAAAAGAAATATCTCTGTTAAATTTACTTAGGTTTCTTTTTTGCTGTTTTTATGTAAGCCTTCCTGACACCTTCTGTTTCCTTGGCAGATTGTCTCAATTGGGGAAGTGACACAACCGGTCCTATGGCACGAGGATACTGGAAGGCGTAATCATATGGGCAATGGAAATAGGCAGCATGAAAATGGGGGGCGACATATGGACAATCGAAGGTATTATTTTTTTAAGAAGTTTCTTAACTTGCGACTCGTTTTCTTCCTTTTCTTTTTGGGTAAGTATGGAGTACCATCATTTTCATTTCCAATGGAGCTGAATACTTGCTATTCTTAGAGTCTTAGGTTTATGAAAACGACGGAAAACAAAAAAAGCAATATGACCCCCTTAACGACATGTTGTTTCTTTTAAGGGCCATCCTGGTACAGCTCTTCCGTATTTTAACACAGAGTAACACTGCGTACATCTAGTCCGCCTTACCTCGTTATGGACGGGATCCCTTTAGGATGGGATCATTTTTGTGATTGTAAGGGGGAGATTGTTTTGTCCATGTTTTAACTAAGTGCTACAATAGTTGGCCTTTTTACAATTGTTTTCTCCCGGTTGGTGTCTAGGCCAAATCTTGGGGAGGGAGCACATCGGCTGGTTACTAACAGCTTACAGAATCGGGGTGACCATGGTGGATACAATGGTCCGAGGCATGCCAACTCTCCTTCTTACGGGCATGCTGCAATGCGTCCAGATAGCAGATACCATGGCTATCATAATGAGGCCATGGCCCAAAATCGTAACCATCCTTACCAAAGAAGTAATAATTATTCAGACCCCGCTCCGCCGGGATACTACCCCACTGATCCTCATCCAAATGGGCAACACTATGCACCTGGGCCTGTTAGGCCTGGTTCATACCATCACCAGGGTGGTTACAGAGGTCAGAGTCACCAAAGCTATGGTGTTGGTGGGTACAGTCAGTGGGGTGGAAGGCCCCACTCCGATAATGGTGGTCGAGGATACAGTAGCAATCCTCAACGACCTGGTAATAATTCCCAACAAGGGGGCAATCGATTTCGGCGTTAGACAGAGGATCAAATCAGGATCAAATAGAAAATCATCACCAAGACAAGGCCGCTGGTAAGTTCTCCGACTCATGCTAAAAACAGCTAGGTTAAGGGAGACGATGCTGTAAACTATGTACCAACTCTTTTTATGTACAATAGCCATTTAGATTCACTATATTTCCACCTTTGGTGAAGAAATAAACCACATAAAACAGTCGTCGTAATGGATTTCATAAATTCACGACTTCACGTACACGTTCTTCATCACCTGTAACTCGGGTCAATAGTAAATATAGTGAATACAAATGAACTATCAGAGTGACACTGTAACAGTTTTCTTCTTTTTTTTTCTTTTTTTTTGGATTGTAACTGAAACTGTTCTATATGTACAACTGTACAAGGCCTTGATGCCTCCATGTAAGTTTCACTGTATGATTATAATTTTCGCAAGGAAAGTTGACGATAAAATCAAAGAAGTTGGTTTATTTTTGGAAGTTGTAAGTTAAAACAGCTATTCTCGCTTGTGACGTAAAGTTACTTATGACATCTCATAACCACCTTTCCTTTTTTATCATTATTTAAACCGGTTGTGACTTGGCTTAAAACACGTCACAAATGATCTCATAACCACCTTTCCTTTTTTTATCATTATTTAAACCGGTTGTGACTTGGCTTAAAACACGCCACAAATGAGAATCTGAATCTATGAAGTTGAAATCTGTAATTTCGTTGTTATTTCTGTTCATGTTTAGAGGAGAATATTAGGATAAGATGAGGTGACTGAAAATTCAAAGGAGAATAAAAGTGTGAAATCAGTGAATACGCATAATGCTGACTTTAGTTTAGACAGGTTGTGATTGTCGGGAGTTAGGACGTCTTAACTCTCAAGTCTGAATTTATTGACATTTGAATTTAATGGCATTTCAGCATTTTTCCTGTTACCCCTCGTGTGTTTGACAGATAATACTGATTTCAACTCATAAACCCATGTTTGTTGGCAAGGATGTGACATTTATAGTTTAAATGCTCACTCTATAAACTAAGTCTATTTTTAGAAAAACAATATCTAGTTGTAACGCTACTTATATATATACCAGACTTAGATAAGCCGGCTAATTAATATTCTCACAAAACGAGTGGTACAAGTTTTACTTTTTTGGCGTGATTGTTCTTTAATTTTAGAGGGTTTCATTTTTTTTTTTTTTTTTTTTGAGGTGACTGAATGTTAGGGAATTTTATTTAGTGAATACGCATAATGCTGACTTAAGTTTAGAATTGATGATTGTCGGGAGTTAGGACGTTATAATTCAAGTCTGAATTTATTGACATTTATATTAATGGCATTTCAGCATTTTTCCTGTTACCCCTCGAGATATGTTTGATAATAATGCCCAATATTCTAAAAAAATGTATTTGTTGACAAAGGTGGAACTTGTGAAGTTTAGAGTTTGGTTAGTCAATTTTGATAAGGGTTATTTGAGTGTGTTATGGACTTTGTTTAAATTTTTTTTTGGTTCAAGGCCTTTTTTTGACATGGAAAATGCGGGTGTAAGTCACCTCATGTTAAGTTATTTTTGGCTCATTAGCTACATTTCATGTCAATCAGGTTTGTTTCAAGTTATGATGTTTGAAGTTGTTGCCAGTTAATCAATTCGATTGGTTCGGGTCGAATCAATATTGATTCAACTTTAGGTATGGTTATTTTTTGAGCATTATTTTAATTATGTTCATTTTTTATTTAAAAATTCAAATTCGAGAATAGATTAATTTGATAAAAAAAATTATTAAAGTTTTTATTTATAAAATAATATTTTAATTTATTTATTTTCAATAGATGACCAAATAGGTACACATTTAACATCTTTTTTTTTTTTTTTTTTTTTTTGTTGGGGTCAAACAAGCTGCAAAGGCAATATATTGGGGGTGAGTTAGGATTCGACGTGAGAGCTCGAGCTATATCTTTTATCTCGAGCCGAGCTTTGACCGAGCCGAAAACCGAGGGCTTTCGAGCAACCTGTATATTTAACCTAAGTTTTAGTTTTGAATTGTTTGTTCATTTGATATCATATTCCACTTGGAAACAAACACTAGCCTTCAAATTACGTATTCCTAATCCTACAAATGTAGAATCAAATCACAATACGAAATGTTTTTCTTTCCTATCACAAAACTTAATATTTTATTTCCAAAGTCATCAAGATTATGACTCAAAAGCGTGTAGGGTACGTAAAACAAAAATGCATAAATGCCCACCAAAGTTGGTGTTGAGTCAAAAACTAGAAGGCAACATGATACTCCCTCCCCATGCACGAAGGTTCATCTATTTTTAGTGCCCAATATTCTCAAAAAAATGTATTTGTTGACAAAGGTATAACTTGTGAAGTTTAGGGTTTTGTTAGTCAATTTTGGTAGGGTTATTTTGAGTGTGTTATGGACTTTGGTTAAATTTTTTTTTGGTTCTAGGCCTGTTTTTTGACATGGAAAATGTGGGTGCAAGTCAGCTTAGGTTAAGTTATTTTGGGGTCATTAGTTACATTTCATGTCAATTAGGTTTGTTTCAAGTTGCTGCCAAAAAAAAAAAGGTTTGTTTCAAGTTACGATGTTTGAAGTTGTTGCGAGTTAATCAATTCGGTTGGTTCGGGTCGAATCAATACTGATTACATAATTTAGGTATGGTAAATCCGAGCATAGATTGGACACTATGTTCATGAGCTCATTTAAGTCGATCCTAGCTTAATTTGATAAAAAAAAAAAAGGTATTAAGATCAAAGTTTCATATTTGAAAAATAGGTACATTTAACATTTTTTTTATAAAAATATTTTATCGGGGATGAAGATTATATATTTATTTCTATACATCTCAAAAATGTCTTATTGATTTTCCCATATTTGTATATAAAACTCTTCAACCTTGTATATTTAACAAGTAATGCATTTAGTTGTATCATATTCGACTTGGAAACAAACACTAGCCTTCAAATTAATGTAAAATCAAATCAGAATACGAAATGTTTTTCTTTCCAATCAACAAATTTTAATTAATTATTTCCAAAGTCATCAAGATTATGACTCAAAAGCGTGTAGGGTACGTAAAATGCCCAACAAAGTTGGTGTGGAGTCAAAAACGGGAAGGCAACATGATACTCCCCTCCCCATGCACGAAGGTTCATCTATTTTTAGTGAAACAGTTTTTGTACAACGTATATTGTAATTCCGACACCTGTATTTTTAAGTTAGTATTATTGTACTACGTATGACTTAAAATTCATGACTTTTAGATCCCATTTTTGGCAATTTTTAATAGGTGTCACATGATAGTGCTACTATTACTAGTTTTAGATAAGTGTTGAAACTTAAAAGTGTCAAAAATGTACACCATTTTTAGGTCAAAATGTGCAATGTGTCGATTTGTTTCTGGTTCAATCTCCATTGTTATCCCACTAAGAGTAGTCCTCCTAGGGGTGAGTATTGGTCTATGCATGCAATGCTACTCTATCCTCTTTGAGATAATGTTTGGGAAATAAAGTTTTTGGAGAGGAAAAATGACTAGACGAGACTCAGTATTTTGAGGCATTTTGGTTGTACAAGTGGGTCAATTTCTTTCGTTTTAATAAAGATGTGAAACTTTTTTTTTTTTTTTTTTTTTTTTTTTTTTTTTTTTTTTTGACAACGATGAAACGTAACTATTGCACCTTATTCAGTTTAGAATTCTAAGTAATGCGTACATATATGATAGAGTACGCATCTGGCAACAACGAGACGCCTGTCTTCGAGGTTCAAGGCGGTTGCTTGTCAGTCTGCGCGGACCTTTCTCCTATGCTACATAAGTAAAATAATGTAAAGTCTCTTGTTTGAGGACGTAGGTAAAAATTTGCAACAGAAGCTGAAAACACACCGATATGGTAGAAGCGGAGAAGCCTTTACTCACGGCCACACAAACACAACTTTAACGGTGGAAGACACACCGATAAAGTTCTTGTGACAAACCTAAGAATAAAAACTATCCATTGCAGAGTAGCAAATCTATCAAAAATGTTAAGTGTATGAAACAAAGACACCAAGGGCGGGTCGTGAATTATTGTAGAAAAATAGAGACGTAAGAGAGGTAGGACAACGAGTGGGTACAAAATTGTGTACATTATTGTACTTTAAAAAAAGTACAACAACAAAGACTTGAGCTTAAGCATGTCTCTAGCTTATTAGGAACCCGTGTGGGGGTCTTCACGAGCTCTATACGTGTGGGAACTATCTTATTTTTGGTCTTCATACTATGTATACTATATTTAGATTTGTTTATATTATTACTCCATGCATATGCTTGTTATACACCGCCAATAAATATCTATACAATTTACAAATGAAGTATGATTGTGTGATTTAGTAATTGCAAAACACGAATGGTAGGGCACCATTCTTAAATGGTAATCAGTTCATGAGTTGTATCACCGTCTCATGTGTCTCGAATCTCGATGATGAAGCATATTACCATAGCGGATCCTCCACGGTAATTGCACGTAGCTCTTGCGATACTTACTACTCTAAATTGATGATTGTATTCAAGTAATTTCACTTAAGATTTGAGTTAGGATAGATAAGGAATAAGGATAGAATGATTCGATAAATGAGGCAAAACCCGAGTTATAGGTTTGATAAACAATTGGCTTGGATTTTACCATACTCTTTATTAACCTTATCTAATTATTGTCATCACAAACTTATCTCGGTAAAAACAAAACCTCGTCCTTCTCTCTAAAAAACAAAAAAAACCCTAATCTCCTTACTTGATCCACGCCTCTCTTTCCCACACATTTCCCCTCCTCCTCCTCCTACTCTATCACCAGAGATGGGGTCACTCCTTGTTTGTCCGGCTGGCTGGGTTGGTGTTGCATGTCGTCGCCGAGGTCGTTCCGTTCTGCCGTTCTCCTGTCCTGTCATCGAAAGCTTTGCATGCAACCTAAGGGTGTTTCCCCTTCCCCTCCAACTTCCTAATTATTCTCACTTATACTTCTCAAGTATAAGCTAATCTCACTTATACCCCTACTTTTACGGAAAGGCAACACTCCAATATCTTAATTACATAGTAATCGGGACCAAAATACCAAGCACCAACAATTAAGACGTTAAAAAACCTTTCATTTCACATCTTGAACACTTAAAACTTTACTTTAACATTTGAAATACCCTTAAAAACTTTTTTCTTTTTTCATAACTTATTTATTATATTTCTTCATAAATTCTCAAATTCACCGGGTGTAGATAAAGGAGTGGGAAGGAATAGTAAATGATGAAGTGGAGAAAAAGGATAGAAAATGAATGTATAACCCTTAACACTTATGGTCACGGTTGGTATATAACTAAAAACTTAGAAGGCATAAGTGGACTTTTCTGAAAATAAGAGTATAAGTGGAATTAACCTATACTAGAGGGGTACAAGTGAGAATTTCCAAAACATAAAAATTTCATAAACCAAGTTGTTCACTTCTCATTAACATTTTTCGATTGTCATTTTGGATTCGTTTGCATTCTAGTTGGGTCATTTTTTTTTTTTTTTTTTTTTTTTTTTTTTACAACAATGAACTTTTATAGAAATAAAAACCGGTCTATAGGGTACAATTAAAGTACAAACAAAGGGGTATTAGATACCCCAAAACCACTTGAAACCCAACTAACAGAAGAAACATAACACGTAGTCGCAAGTGAAGAAAAAAGACGAGTTTTCTTGAATGGTGGATTGAAGTAGGCGTCAAACTCGATTAAGTGGGCATCCTTCCGCTTCATCCTCGTAATAGTAGCATTATTGCGGGTGTACTTGCAAAAAGAAGATGAAATCTTGGCCGAATTCAGTAATGAATCCCTCGGAATGGCCGAAACATGACCCTTTCGACCTTTAGCGTAGCAGTACACATTGCGTCTCTCAACGGTAAGTGAGTAATCCCTGACAACAGCAAACTTAAAGGGGACCAACGAGATCTCAGCAGCATAGGGTGAAGACGAATTAAGGCGAATCTTCTTATCAACCTGTAAATTAGTCTCCTCCTTAACCAACCCAACACATTCATTAGTTTGTTTAACATCAATACGGTTTAAAAGTCTCTCCGGTGGAGAAGAAGAGGTGGGAACTTCTGCTGTCCCATGAATATCCTCATGGGGAGTTCCCGTCTGGATAGTTTTAGAGGTAAGGGTACGGACCCTCACGAAAGACAAGGACCTTGGGTGGTAGAAATCCAAAGTTTTACCTTGTAGCAAGTTGTCATAAGCTTGAGTTGATAGATGTAGTGCGGTATGAGGACTCTTCTTGTTGGAAAAGCATAGCTAAGGTTATTTCGAATCTGAATCAGTCAAGGTTTCATCAGGTAGACGACTACTCGCGGAGTCCATATGCGGCTCTGGTGAGGCACATGGGACACGTTCAGGACACAGTTGCTGCTTCTATCCTAACTTCTCAATACTAGAGTCCAACTGTGATGATCATATTAAACAGATCAAAGTTCAAAGTTTGCATGCCGTGCTATTATCGAATAAGACAATATCTACTATTTTATTTTTCCCGTGAAATTCGTAGGAGTTAATGACAGAGTAATTTTTCAAGGGCTCATAACATAGGGCATTATCAGCAAATGTGACAAATTGTCGGCAAATTCAACAATTTACGTGGACAAACTATTCCATTCCCTTGCCAAAATCAGTTCAATGCACCATGCATAATTAAATACGGAGTATTAATTATGGACTACTTGATATTATTATTATTATTATTATCATGAACTACTTTTTAATTTTTGCTCGTGTTATATTGAATTTTACGTCCATAATTTGCTTGACTATTATGTAATTAAATATTAGAGATAAAGCTTTAGGTCTATTTTGTGGAACAACTCCATTTACGATAAAATATACCATTTTTTTTTGATAAAAAGTTATCAGAACAGTTTTGTAATAAGATGTAAACAATATCAGATGTAACGTTAACCTAACATTATGTCATTAAAAATGGTTACTTTTAATTGTAAAATGACTACTTCTCTCCGTCTAAATTTTAGACGAAAAAAACCCGTTTGAAATAAGAATTTGCGTTTGTGGAAATGCTTAGATTAGTAGTCGACTTGTTTGAATGTAGATTTTACATGGGTTAGGCCTTGTTCTCTGATCTCCCCCACCTTCCAATTAGCTTAATAATCTTTGGTGATGCGTTCTTTTCTTAACCACGCTTTTAAATCTAATTTGTTAATCTTAATTATTATACAATTGATGTGAATTTGAATACCAACCAATATTATCAGTCAAAAGATGGTAATGATGAAAGCCACTTTGATTAGATTGATTTGTATTATTAAATACTAAATTAACAAATTTGAAAGTGAAGTAGTAAAAAGCAAGTGATGAATAAATATTTTACGTGGGAAAATCGGATAGAAGAGGGTCGAAGTCGGCATCTCATGTTATGGAAGGTGGAATGCTAGGTAATCTAAAGTTGTACACATTACGCGAGCAAAAGTTGGTAGCGGAATCAGAAGTCCTAAATAATACTAAGAAGTTATATTATAAGTTATATCTTTGTTATCTATTTCTTTTTATTATGTAGATTTGTTTATATTTTATTAATTAAATGAGGACGCTTTTTAAAATATCTCATTTGAAAGCATGTGCAGTTTTAAAAATACATAATTTAGTTGGTTATTACATATACAGAAAGGTGAATTTAAAAATTTTAAAGCAATATATAACCACGTGTTGTTGTAATGTATAGAACATGATGATCATAGTATGCAGAAGAGATTGATTGTAGTTGACAGATTAATCAAGAGAAGCAGAGAGAGAGAGAATTGAGAAGAATATAGAAATCGTGTGTATTGCAATAATATGTTGTGTGTTACAATGATTGAGATACTTTGCCTTATATAGACAAGTTACAGCAGCTTGAATAAAGAAACCTAACAAACTTTGTAACAAACTCTTACAACAACAACTAACCGCCTAACTAACTCTATATTCCAACACCCCCCCCCCCCCCCCAAGTTGGAGGGTGTGATGAACATCCCCAACTTGTTTTGTAAGTAATGATGTTGAGGGCCATTGAGAGCTTTTGTACAGATGTCAGCAGGTTGTTGTTTAGTTGGAACATAGAATAAAGAGATTAAACCTTCTAAAAGTTTCTCACGAACAAAGTGACAGTCTAAATCAATGTGTTTTGTCCGTTCATGGAAAACGGGATTTTTAGCAATATGGATAGTTGCTTGGCTGTCACATTTGATTGGAATAGCAGTAATGTCAGGCACTTCTAACTCATGAAGCAATCTGCTAAGCCAGGCTAATTCTGCTGTGATCCTTCTGAGAGATCTATATTCCGCCTCTGCAGAGGATAGTAATACTATCTGCTACTTCTTTGACTTCCATGATAGCAGACTACCACCCATAAAGATAAGAAAGCCACTTACAGATCTGCGAGTTAGGGGACAAGATGCCCAATCAGCATCACAGAAGCCTTCTAAACCATAGGTTGATTTGTTGTTCAACAAAATTCCTTGAGAAACATCTGCTGCAATGTATCTCAGGACGTGTATAGCAGCCTCCCAATGTTGGGTTCTGGGAAAAGCCATAAACTGACTTAATAATTGGATGGCAAAAGCGATATCAGGCCTGGTATTGGTAAAGAAATTCATCTTTCCCACCAGTTTCCTGTACTCTGAAGGATTGTCCAGTAGATTCCCTGATTCTGAGTCTAATTTTATAGTAGGATCCAATGGACAGGTTGTGGGAAATAATCTGTATACTTCTCTTAATTTAGAAGGATTATAACGATTTAACAAAGATGATCTAAGGTCATAAAATAAAATACATAAACAAAAGTAAAATATTCAGAAATAACCTTCGGTCCTAGCAAATATGGCCTAAGAACAATATCAAAATTGATATTCGCCTATTAGTTGCACCCAAGACGAAAAAATATAATATGTGTTGAATTGTCGTCTAGTGAGGATCGAACCCATGACCTCTTGGTATGTGTACCCTCACTATTACCACTATGACACATTCAGCTTGTTGATATTAAATACAACTGATTATATTTAATTACGAATTAACAGATTAATTCGTCCAAGCTAACATTATATATATTTAATTAAATATAACTTATTATATTTAATTTACGAATTGACAGTTAATTCGTCTCAACTTAATATTATTTAATTTTCATTAAATAATTATCTCATCAACACATCGACTAACTTTTTAGTCATTTTGGGCATCAATGTAATTATATTTCTATAACCACATTTCTCAAACACGTCCTATAGGTGTGACCTTTAGGGACCAGTTGATCACCACCATCTGTATGATAATAACGTCAAACTTTCTAGCAAGCCAACCGTTATTAGGTAAACGTTAATCAACTGATTAAATATACGAAGTATACCCTTGTGAACCTGTAAGAGATTTACAAATGTTATCACACTAATTTGTGGAGGACACCAGCTCCAACACAGGTAACAGGTCGACAAGAATCACACCCAAACTCTTTGATCAACTCCTTTGCAAACTTTCTCTGAGTAATGGCAATACCATCTTTAAGCCTTAAAAATTCCATGCCTAAGAAAAAATTCAGAGATCCCAAATCTTTTATCTTGAAGGTGTCATGCAGATATTGTTTGAGACTCTTTATCTCCAAATCATCATTGCCAACAATGAGAATATCACCTACATAGACAGCCAAGAATACAACTTTGCCGCCTGTCTTCTTAATAAATAATGAATAGTCATTCAATGATTGCTTGTAACCCTTCATTTTCAAAGCTTGAGTAAGCTTAGCACTCCACTGTCTGGATGCTTGCTTCAGTCCATACAGGGACTTTTCCAATTTGCAGACCAAATTCTTTCCTGGAACAGGCATACCAGGAGGAACCTTCATATAGACTTCTTCGTCTAGGTCACCATGCAAGAATGCATTGTTGACATCAAGTTGAGTCATTGACCATCCCTTTTTGACAGCAACAGCAACCAAGCTTCTGATTGTAGTCATTTTGACAATAGAGGAAAAAGTTTCTGTGTAGTCTATGCCTTCTCTTTGTGTATAGCCTTTCACTACCAAACGTGCTTTATACCTCTCTATAGTGCCATCAGCTTTGTGTTTAACTTTAAATACCCACTTACACGATATTGCTTTCTTTCCTGGAGGAAGAGGTACTACAGACCATGTGTTATTAGTATGCAAGGCCTTAAACTCAGCATCAATTGCTTGTTGCCACTCAGAAAAGTGAGAAGCCTCCTCATAATTCTTTGGTTCTTGAGGTGGTAAATGGGGAGTTTCATCTCTTGCTGCATTAAGGTTAGTAACAGACAAACAAGTAGAGGGAATTTCCATAACAAAATGCTCAGCCAAAGAAGTAAGTGTGTGACAACAATAGTTTGCAGAAGCATTGTTACTTTTCTTATTTGGAATTTGACAAACATAGTTGTTTAAGTAGGATGGTGGATTAGATGCCCTGGAAGATTGCCTCACAGGAGCAACAATATTATTTTGCACGTGATTATTGTGAAGGGAGTTGGTCTGTTCTGTGACAGTACCAGTAGCAGATGTAGTGACAGGGTCAGTGTGAGGGATAAAAATGTCTTGAGTGTGCTGTGTAAAAACAGCGTCATCCACAGATAAAGGCAAACATGTGGAAGTGTCCTTGACATAAGGAAAAGTCGTTTCTTGGAAAATGACATCTCTTGAACAAATGATGGCATGATTATCTAAGTTTAACAATTTATAGGCTTTCTTCCCAAAGAGGTAGCCCAAAAATACACAAGCTGAAGCTCGAGGAGAAAACTTATCTCTTCCAGGTTTTGTAGTTGAGGCATAAACTAAACATCCAAATGCTTTCATATGTGTGAGATCAGGCTGTTTACCATATAATAATTGATAAGGTGACATATGTTGCAAAACTTTACTAGGAAGTCTATTAATGATGTATGTGGCAGTCAAAACACAGTTACCCCAATATTTAGTAGGAAGATTAGATTGAAATTTAAGTGCCCTTGCTGTTTGTAGGAGGTATTTATGTTTTCTTTCAACCACTCCATTTTGCCGTGGAGTATGGAAACATGCTAGGTAGCACCAAAACGGACACGGACACGGGACACGGACACGACACGGACACGTGACACGTCATCCCTTGAAATTTAGGACACGGGACACGTTATTTAAATTTAATAAAATATATATTTTATAATTATAAACGTTCGATTTTATTTTTATAAAAGTATTTGATATTAAATTTAAATAAGTGAAGGTAAAACTTGCCCTTGATTATAACTCGTTTTCATTTACCATCCAAACGAATCTTTTAATCAACCTCTTTCGACAGCTCATTTCACGCTTAAAGAACATCATTCACCCCAAATGATGTCCAAATGTCATAGACACGCGTCGGACACGGTCGAAATACCATGGACACTTGTCGGACACGTGCCCGAATAAATGTAGAAAGTTAGACACGGCTTTGTAGGTGTCCGACACGTTTCGAGGTGTGTCCGAGGAGTGTCGGTGTCCGACACGGTGTCGGACACGGGACGGCTGATTAGGAGAAGTGTCCGTGCTACCTAGGAAACATGTAGTTTGATGTAAAATGCCATGATCAGCTAAAAGTTGTGCAGTAGAAGTACTAGTCCCTAGTTCAAAAGCATTATCAGACCTAACAATCTTGACAGTTCTATTAAATTGTGTTTTGATCATTTGTAAGAATGATTTAAGCATTGTGAAAGCATCACTTTTATTAGTTAACAAATGAGTCCAAGTACATCTAGAGAAATCATCAACAATAGTAAGGAAATACTTGTAGCCATTATAGGTAGCAGTATGATAGGGCCCCCAGATGTCAATATGAAGTATCTCAAAAGGAGCAAAAGAAATAGATGTATTATCAGCAAAACTGAGTTTATGTTGCCTAGCCTTAGCACATATAGAGCAAGTTCTTAAAGCAATTACAGTAGACTCATTGTCACACAAAGACAACTGTTTCATTTTATATACAGGTAAATGGCCAAGCCTACTATGCCAAGTCTGAGTAGAGACAGTACTAGAAGTAACATTATTCAGGCTAGCTAAATTGTTATCAAATTTATGAGCAGAGGTGATGTCCTTGTTCTGTGAAAGCAGCAAGTATAGATCATTATGATTTTTACCAATCAAGAGCTTCCTGGCAGGGTCCTGCAAATAGCATATGGTAGGAGTAAAACTCACTACAGAATTTAATTGTTTGTTAAGCTTACTTATGGACAACAAATTAAAGTGAAAACAAGGAACATAAAGTACATTTTCTAATGTCAAATCATTATTTATGTGGACTGTCCCTACTGTGTCAATAGTAACTTTATGTCCAGTGGGTAAAGAAATGCAATAGGGCCTATCAATGTGTCTCATATCAGCAAAATCATTCTTATTAAAACACATGTGATCACTTGCACCAGAATCAAGAATCCAAACATCAGAGAATGCAGAAACATTATTTGCAACAACATTTAAATTAAAGGAAATTTTGAAAGGAATAGTGGAGTCCATACTAGCAAAATTAGCTGCAGTGAACATAAGATCTGAAGAAGTATTGTTGTTTGTATAACCATAAGTAGTATTGTTGTTTGTATAACCATAAGTATTATTTCCTGAAGTGCTTGCATTCTGAGTAGGATTCTGATCAGTAGTAGACTACAAATTGTGACCATTATTACCCTGCACCATGGAACCTCCAACATAAGTTCCTATGGTGTTGTCTTGATTTCCAAAAACATTCCCAGCAAACCTTCTGTTGCGATTCTGAAGATGGCGACAGTTATCAACAGTGTGACCTCCCTTCTTACAGTAGTTACAAAAGAAATAAGGCCTTTCTTGAACCACAGTTTTACCCTTGTCAGATACATGATTGTTAGCTTGATTTCCATAATTCCTGGGAAAATTGCCTTGAGGATAACCAGGTTGTTGCATAGAATTTCCTTGAAAACCACCCTGATAGTTGTGTCTTGGTGGAGCAGAATTCTGATGATTATTGTTCCTTGGTACAAAGTTGTTGCCATTGTTGTTTCCCCAAGTTTTATTGTTGCTGTTCTTGTAATTCATGTTTCTTGCATACAAAGCAGCTGACTCAATTTGAATTCCAGCAGAATTGTGTATTTCCCTTTGCCTTTCTTCCTGCAAAAGATTGTTGTAAATCACAGCGAGTTTAGGTAGTGGATTCTGCATCAGTATGGTTCCTCTTATGACTCCATATATAAGAATCATTTAGCCCCATTAAGAACTGAACAACTTTCTGATCTTCTTGAAACTTATGTTGTTTTACTTTGGCACCACAAGTACAACCACAAGTGCATTGAGGATTCATCCCCATTCCATCAATCTTGTTCCATATTGATTTTATTTTGGTAAAGTATGTGACTATACCATCAGTACCCTGAGAAAAATCATTCAACTTCTTATGAACACCATAAAGTTGAGCTCCATTAGACTGCCCAAATCTATCTTCTAACTCTTTCCAAGCAACTTCTGCGCTGGTACTGTAAAAAATTGAATCACTGATTTCAGGAGAAAGTGAATTCAAGATCCAGGAGAAAACAATATCATTACATCTTTGCCAGTTTCTTGCTGTAACTGCTGTAGCTGCTGGACGAGGAATACTGCCATCTATAAACCCAAGCTTGTTCTTGGCAGAGAGAGCAATGAGCATTGAGCGTTTCCAGTTTCCAAAACCAGACCCATCAAATGGTGTTGCAACAAGTTTGGACACAGGAACATCAGATGGATGGATGTAATGAGGATCATCCACCCCAATAGTTTGGTTATCTGTTTCAGGCATATTGTGATTAAATCTGTTGAAAGAAAAGGAAAATTTTGTGTTTTGTATGAAGATTGTAAGAATGAAGAACGATGAAGATATACTAGATGAAAGATGAAGATACACTAAAAAAAGGATGAAGATGTAAAAAAGAAAAGCGGAAGCAAACACTAGTAAACAGAAACAAGATCAAATTAATGACCTTGCTCTGATACCATGTTGTAGTGTATAGAACATGATGATCATAGTATGCAGAAGAGATTGATTGTAGTTGACAGATTAATCAAGAGAAGCAGAGAGAGAGAGAATTGAGAAGAATAGAGAAATCGTGTGTATTGCAATAATATGTTGTGTGTTACAATGATTGAGATACTTTGCCTTATATAGACAAGTTACAGCAGCTTGAATAAAGAAACCTAACAAACTTTGTAACAAACTCTTACAACAACTAACCGCCTAACTAACTCTATATTCCAACACGTGTAAATGTGAATCTAAAAGTTTCAAAGCGATATACTATAATCTAAGGTTATTTTATTGAGCTATTTGGAAAACATTGTTCTATTTTTTTTTTTTTTTTTTTTTTTTTTTAATATTAATCAAAATCCACAGGAGCTACAGAAGCAATGTTTGGAGAATCGGAGGTAAAGACTTCGTCCACCTACGAGTTTCCAGGTTGATTATCGTAATTGGCAAGACGATGAACATCAATAACATAAAAGCAATTGAAGTTGATTCAAGGATGACATATGTAGCTATCGTAAGTGGCTAAGGTTATATATACAATTATACATAGTGATGGCTTTCTTTAGTCGATTTTGTTATAAAGTGACAAGTGTTTAGAATTGAAGTGTATGATTATATAGTTTTGATAGATGAGTAGTCCCATAAAATGTGCCATGATGTCTACTACTTCTTCCGTCCTGGTTAATTGTTGTTCTTTGATTTTACCATAAAGATCAAAGAAAGAGAATGGAGTCAATTATTAAATAATAAGTTGATTAAATTGGGTGTGAATGATCAAATTGTTCATCAAATACATTCCTAAAATAGAAAGGATAACAACTAAAACCTCAAAATAAAATAGGATAACAAATGACCGGAATAGAGGGAGTATTTCAGTGCCCTTCATTGCGGGCTATATTTTTGTTTTATTTACTGAAGCAATTAGAAGATATTAGTGTTTACATGAAACTAAGTTTGTACTTCTCTAGAGATTATGTGTAAGAACTTCCTTAAATTTTGATATATATTTGAATAGTAGCGGATTTAAGGGAGTTATAACAGGGGTACTCGGCCCCAAAGGCTAAGAGAAATTCGAAAATTTTAGTTAAAATTGCCGAATTTTTTTAAGTTTACGTATGCTATTACTTGGTCGCCTCCCCTAACTGCAAATCCTTGCTCTGTCACATTGTTTAAAAATGTCTCGCCGATGTTTTACTTTCAAATATAAGTATTGTTAAATAGGTCAATAATAATAGCCGAAACATAAATAATTAATCAAAAAGACAACTTATATGTCAGTTTTTTTATTTACTTAGGCTATTGAGTTTCCATCACCAAATTTAGTTTAAAAAGTGTATAGAAAGTAGCCGATTCGATTAATAAAAATATTGTTCACAAAATGATAAGTATGGTCATTGTCATGAACAAATATCATATAGAAGTACAATGCTAATGCATACTACTCCATATTACCATATAGTATTATTTTCAAATGGTGATAATGTCAGCTTATTTTTGTATAAATTCACAGTTTCAATAGGTTAGGGAGAGTATTGTATCATAAAGGAGTAGCTTGAGGCAGAGGTGATTGATCAATTTATGAATTATACAACCTGTTATATATGTTGTATGGTGTAGAATCTGAGCTTTGTGATAAAGTATCCGAGCTTTATGTTAAATAATATGAGCTTTATATTAGAAAGTAATGAACTCATCCATTTACACATTAAAAACGTGAACTTTGAATTAGCTCGGAAAAAATACATATAAACTCAGATTCTTATACTTTGGTTGTACAATACTTATGATACAACTGGGTGTATAATCCTATTTGTGATGATTGAGTACATGAAATAGGTTGATTGGTCCAATCTTCAAAGATCGATCTAATTTTCTTACCTTAAAAAAATGATATAAAAGAATCATGACTTTATACAAAAGAATAGTTTGTGCTAGAGGTGAGGTAGCGATAACCATAATACTATTTATTTTCAAATATAATAAGCTTATAATATAATTATAATATTAACGAAATTGAAACTTAAATTATATGTATCACATAGCTTACATTTACTCTCTGATTTTTATTAGGGTTAAAAAGACCAATTATTCGAACCGATCCGAACTTTTAGATATCTAGTCCGAAAGTTAAGTTTGTATCAAATATCCGATCCGATATTTTTGTTATCAGATCGGAAAATTATCCTTTAGATATCCGATCGAAAAATTATCTTTTAGATATCTGACCTGAAAGTTAAGTTTGTATTAGATATCCGGTCCGATTACACTTAAATATTTAAAACATTTGAACCGAATATAAATATCAGACTTTAAAATTTATAATATAATATCTAATTCGAACTAACACTTTAAATTGGATATCCGATACGTGCTCCGTCTTTATCTTTACAATAATTTCATTTAATGTTGGACAAGATAGTCCACTTTTTGCATTAGTTAATAAAAATGTGATGAGGTAAGAATTAGAGAGACGTGTAGAGAAGAATCATTGTGTTTTTGTGATATAAAAGGACCCAACCTAAGTGTAATGCATATGTATTATTATTAGTGGTCACCTTCCCTCTAATCTCTCTCAAAACTTTACTATTCCTATCTTTTTGGGCATTTTTAGGCTCCATCCCAAATCCTTTTTTTGCAAACAAAACACTAGCACCCAAAAATATAAACCACTACCCTTATCTTATTTATTGAAGAAATTGTCATACTAAATTTTACAAAATTATCAATTTTTCATATCCAAGATTTACAATAAACAACAAACTATTTGAAGCAAAATTTTAGTTATTTTTAGACATGGAAAACAAACTAGAAAAGCAAATTAGTATGAAGAAGAGTTTAGCAACAAGTTCTAGATTTAAGAGAATTTGTGTGTTTTGTGGTAGTAGTCCTGGCAAGAATCCTAGCTACCAGCTTGCTGCTCTTCAACTTGCTAATCAACTGGTATTTTCCACTTTTCTGCTTACATAAGACTGTTGTACGATATATAACGACTTTATAATAGCTTATACGTTTCATCTATCGTTTAAAGTCGTTGCATGAGGTGTATGGGATTATTTTTATACGTCCATGATGAAAAAGCAAGTTTAAATATAGAATATGAGCAATATATATTGTGCAGATGTTAATTAGCCTAGTTGGTAAATTCTGAGCGGTGGCACTCATTACCTTAGTTCAAATCCCGACAGCATCAAATTAACAAAGAACAATATATATTGTTTGTAATGTTGTGAATAGAATATCTATTAATCAATCTTATTTTGTTAATGAAAAAAAACTAAAGATGCTATGTTGTTGATATAGGAACATAGAGGTTGAAGTGTTGTTTTCACATTTTATACAAGTTTGGAACTTTTTAATACAATTGATTTATAATTTGTTCCTTAGAATAATTATATATGTTTGCTTAATATTTTAGTGCTTTAATCTCTCAAAAGTGGGAATTAAGTAACTTGGTTAGTAAGTAAATTAAATTAAATTAAATAAATGGCAGGTGGAAAGGAAAATAGACTTGGTATATGGAGGAGGAAGCATTGGATTGATGGGTTTGGTCTCTCAAGCTGTCTACAATGGTGGTCGTCATGTCTTGGGGTAAATTTATTTACTACATTTTCACTTTTAATACGAATTTATCATCGAAAAATACTATTTTAAGTGCGCATGGGTCGTCCCATTTTTCTCTTATGGTATATATCGACTTTAATTTAAGTGAATGAAGCGAGTATAATATTATTCTTAAGCTGATTAATATAGGATTCTAGATGTATATAGGACGACCCGTGCCTTAGTCATTGCGTCCAATATTTTGAGAGGGTGCGAGTATAATTTATAACCCTACTACGATAATCATATAAATTACTCGTAGTTAATTAACTTTCATCAAAAGTAGCTATAAAAATACTCGATAAATTTGTCAATTTATTTTAAAAATTGTTTTTTTCTTATATGGTGTTTTAACGTGCAGAGTGATACCGAAGTCCCTTATGCCTAAAGAGGTACCATTCGGATCCATTTTATTTCCGTGATGTGAACTAAATACGAGTATATTAATTTCTTTTATGTAGTAAAGTGAATTATAAATAAATAAGTATATGTAAAATGACAGATAACGGGAGAGACGATAGGGGAAGTGAGGCCGGTGTCGGGTATGCATCAAAGAAAAGCAGAAATGGCACGTCAAGCTGATGCTTTCATTGCTTTACCTGGTACCATCTCCTTTTTTTGACCACTATTTTAATATGCTCTTAATTTTTTGATTAAGAATTAAATTACTGATTCGGTATTGAAAATAGGTAAAACTTTATTGGCTAATTCCCGAATCTAAAAGTTTATCATAATAACACGTGATTTTACATTGACACTATTGTTCGTATATTCTTCTAGTCGAAGGGATATATTCACTCGTTTGTAAGTATCAGATGTTTTGCCTACCTAAAGTTTACTATACATATCACCTGAAAAATACCACAAAATTAAAAATATGATAGTCGAAAATATTTGACCGGTACATTTGCACTCCAAAGGAATCAATCACACAATCATCTTATATTTAATTACTCCGTATTAAATAAGTATGATCAATTTCTACAACATACATATATTGAGATGATTTTAACAAATTAAGTTATGAATTTTCATTTTACAGGAGGCTATGGAACACTAGAAGAATTACTGGAAGTGATAACTTGGGCTCAACTCGGAATTCATGAAAAGCCGGTAATTTACTTCACTTAAAAGCTTGATAATTTAACAGCTTAATTAGCGATAACTCCAATAAGATTAATCTGTTAATTAAAAACTGAAGATATAATTGATCACAGAAAAGTTAAAATTGTGTCAAGTCTCAACTTGTAAGTAAAACACAAATATTTGGTGATAATATAATTGATGGAACTAATAACAAAACAAAAAGAACAATTATGTTCACAATGTCAATGCCATATGTTTCTTAAGGAATAATAGTGTACTCTATATGACAAATTGCTACTTTTTGTAAAGATTAGATCGATTGTTAATTGAATAGTGGAACAAAATGTGGTTCATAAACAAACACGATCCACTCTAAACAACTTAACAAAGTGCTCCACTTGATTTTAGCATCATAATGTTGTAATGTTAGGGTCTCTAGAAATAATGGAATCTTAATTATGTCGAGCATATATTTAAACAGTTATAAAACGGAATCTATTATACGATTTCAAATCAATCACCGGTAAATAAAACAATAATATGATTAAGCCATCCTCGAAATATAGAGACCACTTGCAATTTCAATATTGTTTTTTTTTTGCTCGAGAATCCAGTTATCTCGACTATTCAGAATTTAGCTAGTTATCTAATAATCTAATAATTAAAATCACCCGATTTTCAATACGAGCTCAAATTCAACTCCGATTTTTACACTAATACAAAACTAATGACTTGCAATGGGATGATTAAATTGAAAACACAGGTAGGATTGTTGAATGTGGATGGATACTACAACTCATTGTTGTCCTTCATAGACAAGACTGTTGACGAAGGTTTTGTAACCCCAGCTGCCCGTAACATTATTGTATCTGCCCCAACTGCCCATGAACTCATGTCTAAACTTGAGGTATCATCATCATCTCTCTCACATGTCATTTTTATCCATTTAAATAATCATGAACCAAGTAATCTCAGCTGTCCACGTGGCAATTGTGCAGGAGTATATTCCAAAGCATTATGGGGCCCCACGCCTGAGCTGGGAGATGGAGCAACAGCTTGGATTTGGTACGGCCAAGTCAGAAATCTCTCGTTGACTTTTCAGTCAATGGTCGACGTGTGACAGTAAAATTGGTAGTGCAGTAATAATCAAGTTTTTTAACTGCGGTAGAATTTGGGTACTAAGGAAATTGGGGTAAAACATTACATAATTAGGTTTAGTGTGTACTTAAAGTAGTGACGGTGAGAATAGAGGAACAGATTTTCTAGTATCAATTGTTAATAGAATTAAGAACTTAGTATATAAGTCTGAAACTATTTATGAATATGTAAGTTGTTTATTCATTTCTTATATCTTGATTTCTTGTATTATTATTATTCTTGGATTTCATAATAGTTATTGTTAATCAATGTTTTAAAACTGAGTTCCGAGTTTCTACTGTCAGGGTGCACATGAATATTAACCCATATGGCCTTATGTATCATCCATTTGTTGCAACATCCGTTCTATATAGCGAAGAGATCTTAGCCTAATGATTAAAACAGAGGTATCATGATTCATGACAACACATGGGTTCGAATCCCCCTCATATATTGCCGACGATTTGTGTTTTCAATATAGTGATCAGGATGCATGCATATGCTTCCTTAAGGATGCATACTTTTCAATTACATTTCGACCTTGTTCAAAAATGAAAGTAAGATCGAAGGAGGAGAGGAATGGAAGATGGAAGAGAATAGGGTGGTATACTTTTTATTCAAATTTCACCAATGGTAGAAATTTTTTCATTTCACTAGATCCAAGAATAAAAAAATCCTCCATTGCACCCGAGCAATTTACTAAACCACAAACGCAAGATTTATTAGGATTGTCAGCGTCTCTCTTTTCTCTTTAAACCTTGATTTAGAGATGTAGGTAGGTATTGAGAAGAACCGGGATGGGAGGAGAAGATCGCCCACCTGATAATTGGATCTAATTAGTTGTCTTGATGTACTGTAATTTGTAAACCAATATACACTGAACTTTCTACTTGCAGTGAATGTAGTCACATTCATAATCCACAGCAGAGGTAGATTGCAACTAAGACAAGGTTATCAAACATTAGAACACGGCACAGACGTGGGCTTGAAGTCCGTAAACACTAGAACTGTACTTGTGGTTCCATCTACACCCACCCAAAACAAAGGAGAATAATCCGCAACAATTTAACTACTTCGCACCTTAGCTGCTGCATAACAACAGTCCTTGTCTCTGTCCTTGCAAATGATATATCAGCAAGCTTTCCTTGTCATCAAAATGCTGATGTACAACACTTGATCTGTTGCAAAAACCTTGTCAATGCACACCAAAAAAGAAAAAGGCGAGATTAAGATGTTAAAAGGAAGTGAGATTTGATTCCATAATTATCCTAATTATAATTGCAAGAGACCCTACATTCAAATAGCAACTTCTCATTTTAACCGTGATACAAAGGCAGCCAAGGCTGAAGAACTATCAAAACTCTACACCCAAAACGAAAATTCTTCGTTAGGGAACTTACAGATTATCTCCAATGAATAGAAATCTTTACTCGAACATTAAAGCGTTGATGACCAACCTGCTTCTTGTATAACAGAAGTGACCGATAGCAAGATGACTGAAGCAGATGCTGCGGTTTGTCATATGCAATGCAAGTGTCTAACAACATCAGAAATACAGCTGAATACCAATGCAATTGATCACCGGAAATGGCAGGCATAGTTGTCTTTCTAGTTTTGTTCGGATATTTCAGTGAGACAAAAGGGGAGGAAGGAGAACCAGTGGAAAAGAAAGGGAAGGTTCCTCTTGGTTCGTCGTCAAAAGAAAGGAAGAGTCCCTCTTGGTTTGTCGTCAGGTCACAAAAGTTAATATCTCCCAAGCTAGTCCATTCCATAACTCCCAAAACTAATCCATCTAAACTTAATTTTTGGCATCTGGATTCTGGGCTTAAAAAGTTGTAAGCATAATAATAATGCTGAATCCAATCAATTAATGGACAAAACAGCATCAAGGTTCTTCTGAAGCATCCAACCCCTCGGATACTTGGCACCATGAGCATCCAAATGCAGATGCCAGTTCATTATCTTCCCACAACTGTCAGGAATGCCTTCCATTTGACTTTCTTCTGCGATGACTTGCTCTAATAACGCTGTCTCCTGAAAAATACTAAGTATCAGAAAATGGTAAACAAACTCCAACAACATTTATTCAAAAAGATTGTCCGCCTTCCTTTGTAACAATATAGTGATAACACCTTGTTTTGCGTACCAACAGATCCCGCTTTAAACCCTTTTGACCTATTTTGACGGCCCTATTGAAGCCTAGATCATGCGTTTTACGTTCTTTTCAAAAGTTCACTCTGGTGTGCCTTTTTTTTTTTTTTTTTTTTTTTTTTTTTTTTTTTTTTTACCATTTAGCCATATTCCAGAACGATGATACTGCTTTCTTTTGGATCTGATCCAGTTAAATTCAAGAGGGTTGAAATTTCGTAAACGCAAACAGGCAAGTTTGGCCAAGTATCCCTGGCTAATAGCTCAATCTGGATAACCCATCCCAGATGACGGGACACAAACCCAATTGAACCCAAATCCAAAAACAAAACCACCTGTAGTAAACATGAAGCAAGAACCGCACAGAAATCTGACACAACCTATCTCTAAAATGACCATTTAAGAGAAAAAAAAACGACCTCAAATTCCTAAAATGACCCAATTAATCCGACAAACAACAATTAATCCGACAAGCAATCACCAACTCAAAAATAATCCAAATTTGAATTGACCCAATAACAATCCACCATAAATTACCCGAACCCGTTATGAGCCAACACAAATGACCTTGGTACTTGCTTTAGAGGCGAGTCTAGGATTTGGTTGATGGGGGTGCCTAAAAATTTCTTGCAATGAAAATCGAGTTATACATAAAAGTTTCTTAAATTTGATTGGATAAAGCAAATGGTAAAATAACATGGGAAAAAAAATTATTAATTATAGGGATTGAACCCATGACCTTCAAGTAAGAAATAATATCAACCACCACTAGACCAATATATTTAATGTTCTTATTTGCACAAAAATGTGGGTATTTCTGGAAAATGAGGGGTGCAGATGCACCCACTCCATCCCCCTTGGAAACCCTATGGTACTTGGTAGGTCTAATCATAACTCATAAGATATCATGCAAAGAGCTCACGCAAGAGCATGACACATAAAGTGAATACCTGAAAATCCTTGACAGTGTCCAGCTGCAGTACATGATTCAAAAGCGGACGTTGCCATCTCTGAGAATCCCACAAAATGGTGCTATTAAATGCAAATCCTGACATATCAACATGAAATCTTCGAAGTCTCTTGCTTTTCTCATTTGTATGCCATCCAATTACTTGACTCCCATTGCACACAGGGCCTTCAAGAATTGCCTTATTTTTACCTTGTGCCAGCATTGCAACAGGCCAAGTGCCAAAACGACTGTAAATGTTACAAGAACTTGATTTTAGGTATTTTGATCAAGCATAGAGAGAAACAGAGCAATGAAATAATATGGTCAATCCTGAATACTGAATGCTTTTCGATACAAAGGAAATTGGATGGACCAATTTCCCTCTCCTTTACCCTTTTCACTTATTCTTGTTATATTTCCTTTAATAAAATTTTCTAGTTTATGAAAGGAAATATATTGTTTGATGAGAGCTAACACAGAATTTCTTCCAGGAAAATGACCAAATATCTTCCAGGCAAATGACACCATAAATGAAGTGGAGAATACAATAACAAAACAGGCTCAAAAATATTGTTTGATGAGAGCTAACACAGAATTTTAGTTTAGAGTACATTTATAGAATGAAACGAACAAGACAGAAAATTCACTAGAAATTTTTAAGGTGGTGTTTCGGTGGTTGGTGCTGGATTATAGTCGATGTGGTGGGTGTTCAATGTGGTAGGTGGTCATGATGAGGAGGTGGTGGGCCTGGCGGCAGTGAGGATCCGGTAGTGGCGAGGTGGCTGTAGATTAGGCTTTGAGAAAGGCGGTGGCCAGTGGGTCAGGCGGTGGGTTGTGGTGGTGCTTGGTGATGGTGTTGTGGACTGAGGTGGAGAAAGAGGATGAGGGATGTGTATGTATTAAGGAAGAGCTAGTTAGTAATAACTAGTTTAGACACCGTGCATATTACTAGTTTAGACACCGTGCAATAAATGCACGGTATATAGTTTTTTTATTTTTAATAAATTACTTAATAATAGTGGTATCTTATTAATTGTTCATATTCTCGTCATTGTATTTTGCTCTGAGAAAAAAAAAAAAAAGTTTTAACTGACAATTAATCAAGAGCATTGAGTAATGTGCTGAAATGTATTTTAAACAAAATAATTTTTATACTACAAAGCTAATGATGTTAATTATTAAACTCTCTTAACTTTTCTTTGTCACTAAAGTAATAATAGCGATTAACAATTTTGTTTTATACGTCAAGTCATTCTCAAATAATAGCATCAATAAAAGATTTAGCAATTTATAATTTCATAAAAAAATTATTTATATTTTAAGTAAGAGAATATAGTTTAGAGTTTAGTGAAAATAATATAATTTGATGAAAAGATTAATTTTAATGAAATAAATAATAATTATTAGTTTTCTTATTTAATAAATGGACTTAATTGTAATTTATCCCTTATTTAAGAAGATTCATTGAGTAATGTGCTGAAATGTATTTTAAACAAAATAATTTTTATACTACAAAGCTAATGATGTTAATTATTAAATTCTCTCAACTTTTTTTTGTCACTAAAGTAATAATAGCGATTAACAATTTTGTTTTAAACGTCAAGTCATTCTCAAATAATAGCATCAATAAAAGATTTAGCAATTTATAATTTCATAAAAAATTTATTTATATTTAATTAAGAGAATATAGTTTAGTGAAAATAATATAATTTGATGAAAAGATTAATTTTAATGAAATAAATAATAATTTTTAGTTTCCTTATTTAATATAAATGGACTTAATTGTAATGTATTCCTTATTTAAGAAGATGCTTTTTGGAAGGAAAATTTTAGATCCACCTATTCTTTTAGTAGATAGGGGATGATAAGGATATTTCGGTCATTTGGACGGTTTATTTTTGCCATTTAAGGAAATGGGAATGCACTAAACGAGCTGAAAAAGGAAAGGGGGTATCAATCCAAAGTAGAGGGAATGTTTTTTAAGATGTGATTGTTGCTTTGAGTTTGTAATAACATCTCATGTAATGTGGTCTCCTTTAACTGTGGTGAATGTAGCTTTTTCCAAATCATGGTAACAATACCCTCTATCGGTTTGTTATGTTGACCAGCCTTTGGTATTGTGATCTTGAAACATTGGCATGCATTGCTTTCTGTAATTGACCTAATGGATATGGTTTTTCAACTTCCAATTATAGTAAAGTAGAATAAAACTAGTGATATATAAGGATATGATGGTGATTGTGATGGTGCTTTTGAGAAAGTTGTCATAGAGTGGGAGATGATGCGTTAGGGTGGTGTTTTCACAGTGAATGACTCGGCGAAGCTAGGCTTGAGAGCAGCGGAGAAAGGAGTGGTCGTCACACGATAGGGGTAGAGTGCGATTTCTGGCGCTGGAGACGTAGGGGAGGGGGTGGTTTTGAAGGGTGGGGATTTTTTGGGTGGATTGATGTTGGTTTTCGAGGGTTTCAGGGTTCAGGTGGTCGGCGGTTCTAAGGAAGAGACGCCGGTGGTGATTAGGGGTAGTGGGGATATGTAGAGGAGTGAAGGAGTGAACGCAGAATTTAAAATATAGGGGTAAAAGAGTCCAATTGTACATATTCCTTATTGATTCTTCAAATTTAATGAAAGGCAATATGGTATGAATTGGCTGAATGGAAGAGAGGAGCAAATTATCACATAAACCAGCAGAACAAAATGGATACAAATTCATTGAAATACCTACAAAAGAGCATCGAGATATTATACCTAATACCTCAAATTGCCTCAAACATGTCGAGCAAATAAACATTATCATCATCCGCAAAGTAAACAATGCTATCAAACAGAACATGTGTTACGACAAAAAATATCATACTTCAGATGACAAAAAAAGCATATAAGCATGCTAACACCATGACAAAAAAAAAATCAACAAAACAGTACAAAAAATAGATGGCGACAACATCCTGACAAGATTTAAGCAAATCTTCCAGATTCAGGCAGTATGGAAGACAATCAAAAAAATCAGGCTCTCTATCAGCTACAATAGCATACCACGGAACGACTACTGTACTCATCAACAATTTCCTCAAAAGCAACATCATATCCTTTGATATCGCTATTATTATTCAACTTCATATTAATCGGAAGTTGAAACCTAGCCACATCCAGTAGGCCAACCACAAGCAATGTGTGATGGTCCGCACACTTGGACCCCTTAAAATTTACATTTTCGCACCTTAGTTTGTAATAAGTTGCACTTTTGTAAGTCATACTCGAAAATTACTTCCTGCTTGTCGAATCTTAGGTGATGAAATTAGGTTTTGTAGAGGTTTCTAACCTTTTAGAAAGCATAATGCTATTCTACACAATCAATGTCTCCTAGTAGTAGAATTGCACCATCAAATAAGCCTATTTATGGAATACTAGTCGACAAAAACCGCTTCCTACGTCAAGCTTTGTTAATTATTTTTGCTTGCTTTCAATATAAGAACTGTTGTTTTTGTTTACATGAATTGCTCTCGTTTACCAAAGTTGATAATTGTGACTAGGATTCTTGGTACGTCGTCCCATGACCCTGAATTGATGATGGACATTCATCTTTTCATTTTGGCTCAAAAGTACCGTAGCTAATGACTTGGAATCACATACCAGTCTTCGGACAGGTTTATGCGGAACTCATTGGTTCATCGATGATTTTTTTTTTCTGCATAAGAGGGGCAAACCTCGAAAACTTCATCGATGATTGATAGAGTGGGAAAGCAAGTACCATGGACCGTGTGGGAGCCTTGGAGATGTTGGAGGCTCCCAGGCATGTATCCAAACCAAGGGGAATGCCAAGTGTTCGGGGGAACAAGGGTGCATTTCCATGAAGACTACACCCAAAGGTTCAAACCGGTAAACACTAACTACATTACTAAGTGGCCAAATACACTAGAGAAATGGACAAGTGTCTAGCTCCTCGACATGGGGTAGACCATGACATGGGGGCAGACCATAAGAGTCTCCTAATAGGGCATCTTTGTGTGGATCTAAACGATAAGCAATAATCACATCCTTAAAAATAGCAAATAATCACATTGACCAGCACAAAAAAGGGCACAAATTAAACTAAACACCAATGTAAAAGCATCAAGATATCATACCTAATTCCCCTAATTTCCTCAAACAGCTCGATTGAATAAACATTATCTTCGTCAGCAAAGTAAACAATGCCCTCAAGTCTGTGAAGCTCAATATGTTGAACAGCAGTATTCCTCAGCTGCACACCTCTGTCTTTCACATCCGTCAAGCTCTTCCGACACACCAAATGTCGATACGTTACCCCCGTGTTTCTCAAAATCGCTGCTGTTTCCGGCGACTGAGCTTCCATTTCCACAACAATCCACAACAACGGCGCCTCTACCAGTGACAAAACTTGCCCTAATCTATTCAAATAATACGCTTGCAACACCCTATTATACGTCGGCGTCACAACTATCAACAATTTCCTAGGTCTATAATCAATATCCATCGATAATTCAAGCGATTTGGGCGCGACATTGATTTCCTCCTCCGACTTCAAAACAACGTCGTTTTTAGGCATTTCTCTCACAGTGATTTGACTGATTTCCTCTCGATTGACATTATCGGAAGCGAAATCGCGATTATAAACATTTTCATCAACATTAGCGAACGATAAAACGCCTAACAAAAATCCGATAATGAAGCAAAGCAAACACCTGTAGAAAGGTTTACGCCATGGATTTCGTCTGGAAGGTTTTGACGGCGGCGATAATCCTTCGCCGGCGAATAATCGGCGTAATTTGATGATAAAGCTTGAGCTTGAAGATTTACCTGATGATGATGAAGTTCGTGGTGAAGATGTTGATGGAGATGGTGACATTGTGACGGAATTGAAGTTTGGAGCACAGAAATTGTGCCCTAATTTAGGGAGGATTGAGCAAAATAGGATGAACGATCTGAGAAGAGAGAGAAACCATGTGAGGGGAGAGTTAGAGAGAGTGGAGGGACAGCACGTTGAATGACAGGGTGGATCGAGTACAATGATTAGTGGGTGTAACACTGTAACATCATCGTCTCTCACTCTAAAGGACGGATATTGACCTCCAAAAAACAACCCGGCGATTAACCGGTCCGAAAAGGCTGATCTCATACTCGAAATTGACCCAAACTATAACCCTTAAATGTGACCTGAGACCGAAATCGACCCAACCCGCCCCGAACATGACATGGGCTATGTTGATTCAAAACTGACCCTATTTGAAAATGACCGACAAAACATTACTATAATGAACAAATAAGACATGAAATGACTAATTTAAAATTACACTTAATATTATTTACGTTATAATAAAGGATAAATAGCTAATAACACTAAACATACTTTTTTCTCTTATAATCTTTGACCCGAAAATAACCCGAACCCGAAATAACCGGACCCGCTTGACACGAAAATGACAAACCAACATACCCAAAAACACCCGAAACAACCCGACCCGATCCAAACTAACACGATAATATGACAAACCTGAACTGATCTCGCCCGAATTGGCCCAAGTAAACCCCATCAACCGTTTGGCATGTCTAAACAGATACAACTATAGAGGTGGTTAAATGAGGGCTTAGGTCGGACGTGGCAGGGCTAGTATGATTTTTTTGGCCCACAGACAAGTGGGTTCTCGAGTTTTTGGCGGGTGTTTGACTGGGCCTTTGTAAATATTGGAAAATACGTTTCCAAGCCTGCTTTGTTAGGGGATGGGACGGGCCTAATGGGTCATCCCGTTCATGAACAACTCTAGTCATACAAATTGTAAAACGGATATATTAATACAAATATCATAACCCATTTAAATAAAATGGTAATTATTGAAAGATCTGTTTTACAAAGTTCTTTTGTAAGTCGTCTTATACAGAAATTTGTAATTTATATCGACTATAAAATTTGGTAAACAACCTAAGAAATTCAGCAATACTCCGAAATTATATTTATCCAAGTAAATGCAGATGCCAACTAAGTTACGGTGATGATACTAATGATCTTTGTTCGACCCCATTTTTTTGGTATTAAGAGGATGTGAATATATGATGTAGAGGATTAAACGTTAGTAATTGATTTGTTTGATGCGTTGATTAACACATTTTAATGGATATTAAAAGCATATGTTGATGAATATGTTTAATCATCTCCATCAATATTGATCTCAATAAATAAGATGCACTTATTTGGATGAATTGCGTAGAAAATACAGTGTCATATTCATTAACATATTCAATAATGAATTTGGCTATTGTTTTCTAAAATCTTTGTAAAAACATTTGAATTTTCTATATTGGTATTAAAAGGATGTGAATATATGCTATATAGGATTAAACGTTAGTAATTGATTTGTTTGATGTGTTGATTAACACATTTTAATGCATATAAAAAGCATATATTGATGAATATGTATAATATCTCCATCAACACAGATTGTTATATAGAAGGTCTCATTCCATCAATATTGATCTCAATAAATAAGATAACACTTATTTGGATGAATTGCGTAGAAAATAGTGTCATATTCATAAGAAAATACATACGAGTAATGAATTTGCCTATAATCACCAAATCCCCGCCCTCACTCCTCCAACCGTGTTTCTCCTCACCACACCCTCCACCCGTGTCAGGAGTCAGGACCCCTACAAACTCGACTTTGTTTCGCTGTTCCCATATTGCCCAACACCCACATTATGAATTCAACAAACTCTCTCCCCACTCCAAACAAACCCAGCACACACTTCCTCCACCGACTCCCATGACCTCTCAAACCCCACCTCCATTAACAGCTCCAACCCCAACTCATCCCATATCCCACCGACCCACTCCCCACGCCCCCACAAGCCCGAAATAAATGGAGACTCCTCTTCGAGTCACACAACACACAATCGGCACACAGCATCCATAATGTCGGTATAATTAGCATATTATAAAATATTCCATTCATCTCCATCATCTCTTTCCTTGCAAATGATATATCAAGATGCTTTCCTTACATCAAAATGCTGATGCACAACGCTTTAATTTGTTATAAAAACGTTAACAATTCACACCAAAAAGAAAACGAAGATGGAGATGTTAAGGAAGAGAAATTTGATTCCACAATATTAATTGCAAAACGGCAATGCATTCAACTAGCACCTTCTCATTTCAGTCGTAATACAGAGCCAGCAAAGGCCGAAAACTACCAAAACTCTACACCCAAGACGAAAATTCTTCGTTAGGGAACTTACAGATTATCTCCAAATGAACAGAAATCTTCACTCGAATATTTAAGTGTTGATGACCAACCTGCTTCTCGTATAACAGAAACTCACGACAGCAAGATGACTGAAGCAGATACGGCTCTGTCATATGCAAGTGTCACACAGCATCAAGAAATAGAGCAGCATATCAATGCAATTGATCACCGAATATGGCAGACCTACTTTGTCGTTCTATATTTGTTTGGATATTTCAGTGAGAAATAAAGGGGAGGAAGGAGAACCAGTGGAAGGTCCCTCTTGAGTCGTTGCCAAGTCACAAATGTTAACTTCTCCCAAGCTAGTCATTCCATAACTCCCAAAACTGATCCATCTAAATTTAGTTTTTGGCATGTGGATTTAAAAGTTCCTAAGCATAATTAATAACGCTGAATCCAATCAACTAATGGACAAAATAGCATCAAGATTCTTCTGAAGTATCCAACCTCTCGGATACTCGACACCACGAGTATCCAAATGGAGATGCCAGTTCATGATCTTCCCACAACTGTCAGGAATACCTTCCATTTGACTTTCTTCTTCAACAACTTGCTCTATAAAAGTGGTCTCCTGAAAAATTACCAGGTATCAGAAAATGGTATACAAACTCCAAAAACATTTATTCAAAAAGATTGTCTGCCTTCCTTTGTAATAGCAAAGTGATAACACCTTGTTTTGTGTACCTACATACCCCGCTTTAATCCGACCTATTTTCGGCAACCCAATTGACACCTAAATAACCTCTTTTACATTTGTTTGCAAAATTGTACTCTCTCATGCCTTTTTTTACCATTTACCCATATTCTAGATACATGATACTGCTTTCTTCTGGTTTTTATTGCATGTCTCTAGAGAGTTAACCTAAGAGGGGCACATAGAAATTTCATCAACACAAACAGGCAGGTTGCCAAGTAGACCTAGCAAAACTAGCTCAATCTGAATGACCATTGACCCATCCCACATCCAACCCATGGGGTGACATAAACCCCAATGAAATCAAAGTCCAAAAAAAAAATTTCTGAACCAAATCACATTGCCCTAAAACTACTAACTTAAAGAGAGAAAAAACAACTTTACATTCCTAAAATGACATGATTAATACGACAAGCAATCAATCACTTACTCGGAAACAACCCAGATTCAAATTGACCCAATGACAACGAACATAAATGACCCTAACCCAAATGACCTTGGTAGGTCAAATCATATGGTATAATGCAAGGAGCTCAGCCAGCTCACACAAGAGCATGACACATAAAGTGTATACCTGAAAACCCTCCTTGACAGTGTCCAGCTGCCGTACAGGATTCAAAAACAGACGTTGCCATCTCTTAGGATCCCACAAGATGGTGCTATTAAATGCAAATCCTGACATATCAACATGAAATCTTCGAAGTCTCTTGCTTTTCTCATTTGTATGCCATCCAATTACTTGACTCCCATTGCACACTGGACCTTCAAGGATTGCCTTATTTTTACTTTGAGCCAGCATTGCAACAGGCCAAGTTCCAAAACGACTGTGGATGTTATAAGAAGTTAAGAACTTGATTATAAATAGGTATTTTTATCAACAAGCATAGGGAGGAACACAACACTGAATTTATACAAATTGGATAGACCAATTCCCCTCTCCTTTACACTTTTCCATCCTCGTGTTATTTTTTCTTTCAAATAAATTTGTCTTCAATGTCTTTTTTTAAGAGAAATGATTATCGCATGTGTACTGTGACCAAATATCTTCCATGCAAATGACACCATAAGTGAAATGGAGAACACAACACCAAAACAGACTCAAAAATGTTGTTTAACAAGACAGAAGATGCAACAGAAATTTCTAACCACCGGAAGTCCAGAACTATAGAAGAGAATATCCCAGTATCCCACTCCTCAAAGCACAAGTAGATGAGAAAAAACATTAGAGTTCTCCTGTTCTTTTTATTAACTAAGCAAACTAAAATTAAGCTTCAGAAATTACTAGAAGTCCAGAACTACCATGGAGAAAATGACACTCCTTGAACAATAAGCAGATGAGAAAGAAAAATAGACATGACTCTTGTTCTTTCTGCGAACCCAGCAAATTAAAATGAGCTTTAGAAGGGGTAATCAAACACAACAACAAGTGCTCCCCAAAAGAGATCATCAAAGCATGGCGGAGATCTGAATGTACACATCAATCACTGCATCCCGTAGAAAGGACAGTCCTAAAGAATTCAATAAGCAATGAACTCAAAATAGGAATCAGCTTTACTCGCTGTCAGACCCTAGATACTCAGGATAATCCTCAAGGGTACTCAAACTTGGTAAAAACTGCCAAATGACATAGGAGTATAGGACTATAGGAGTATACGGTGAATATCATGCCTTCAATAGCATGAGACAAGTTTCTGGGAATCGATGTTCCTAATTCCTATATATCTAGAATTCTAAACCAGTTCAAACTTCAAACAAAGACCTAGGCAAAGACAGTCGTTACAGGCTCACTACAAATCCAAGAGATGTGACAGGTGATATGCAGGACGAAACAGCCAATGACAGAGAGTCTCTTCAGCAACACCTTATCCTAAGCTATTGACAATAACTTAAGCTAAAATAAACCTTCTTTTTTTCCCAAAATGCAACTACTAGTCTACTATATGCTACCTAGTCACAAAATGACAAGAAAACCGAATATCTGTCATCAGAATATCATCATTTTTCAAAAAAAAAGAGCAATCTCTCAAATCTCAATAGGCTTTCGGAGAGCAAGTCAGCACAAAAGGTAGCAAATGAAAACACTGCTTGGTTATTTTCCTACGTAATATTCAAATCAGTGCAAGGTTTCAAACAGAGGCTTCCGAGTTTTCAAAGATCAGAGCTCTACAAAAAAGTAGATCAAGGGAAATTGTATTGTAAATTTATCAAACAGGGCATGTGCTATAACAAAAAAACATACTCCCTCTGTCCCGGTCATTTGTTGTCCTTTGGTTTTGGCACAAAGACCAAGGAAAGGGGATTAGACCAATTACTAAATGACAAGTGGAATAAATTGAGTGTGAATGATCAAATTACTCATTAAATTCATTCTTAAAATAGAAAGGACAACAAATGACTGAGACACCCAAAAATGGAAAAGGACAACAAATGACCGGGACAGAGGGAGTACTTCAGATAGCAAATAAAGCATATACTCATGCTAACCCCACGATGCAACAAAAATGTCCACAACTAGAAGCATGATACGCAACGAGTACAGTACTGTTCAATGGCTTTCTCGAAAGCACCATCATATCCTTAGATATCACTAGTTTTATTCTAAATCACAATAATCGGAAGTTGAAACCTAACCACGCCCATTAGGCTAACCACAAGTCCACAAGCACGCAAAAAGCAATGCCTGCCGATGCTTCAAGATCATGATACTAAAGGCTAACCAACACAACAAACAATACAAGGTAGTCTTACCATGATTCGGAAAAAACTACATTCACCACAATTTAAGGAAAGCACATTACATCAAAAGCCAATCAAAACTCTTAAGCGATAATCACATACACCAGCACAACAAAACGGATACAAAGTCAACTAACAACCATGAAAAGAGCATCAAGAATTTATACCTAATACCTCGAATTGCCTCAAACAACTCGAGCGAATAAACATTATCATCATCAGCAAAGTAAACAATGCCATCAAGTCTATGAAGCTCAATATGTTGAAGAGCAGTATTCCTCTGCTGCACGCCTCTATCTTTTACATCCGTCGAGCCCTTCCGACACACCAAATGCCGATACGTCACACCAGTATCTCTCAAAATCGCAGCAGTTTCCGGCGACTGAGCGTCCATTTCCACAACAATCCACAACACCGGCGCCTCCACCAGCGACAAAACTTGCCCTAACCTATTCAAATAATACGCTTGCAACACCCTATTATACGTCGGCGTCACAACTATCAACAATTTTCTAGGTTTATAATCAAAATTCACCGATAATTCAAGCGATTTCGGCTCAACATTGATTTCCTCCTCCGCTGCCAAAACGACATCGTTTCTCCGAATTTCGTTCACACTAAAATTCTCTCGATTGACATTACCGAATGCGAAATCGGAAGTTCTAGAGTCTTCGTCAATGTTAGAGGAAGATAAAACACCTAACAAAAATCCGATAACGAAGAAAAGTAAACACCTGTAGAAAGGTTTACGCCATGGATTTCGTCGCGAAGGTTTTGATGGCGGCTGTAATCCTTCGCCGGAGAAATATCTGCGTAGTTTGACGAAGAAGCTTGAGCTTGAAGATTTACCTGATGGTAATGAATTTAGTGTTGCTGTTGTTGTTAATAATGATGATCCGTTTTGGTATACTGATGATGATGATGATGATGATGATGATAGAGATGGTGATAATGTTCGTCTGATTGACGCCATTGATGAAGGAATTGAAGCTTCGAGCACAGGAATTTGTGCCCTAATTTTGAGAGGATTGAGTTTAATACTAGTTTGAATAATTTCAGAATTTCAGGATTTCAGGAGAGAAAGAAAGAAACCAGACGAGAGTGAGAGAGAAGGTGGAGGGGGGACAGCACGTTGAATGACAGGGTGGATGATTGGGAGAGACTACATTTATATATTCTCTCCGTTCCGAATTCCGATCATTTCTTTAGGTTTGTTTTTTTAAGTAGTGTGACATGTAAAAGGAAAGGCTATTCTAGTATCCCTAAAAAAAACGTAAAGAAATGATTGAGATAGCAAATAAGAGAAGCGTAGAGAGATTTCGGATAGCGGGAGTAATATGCTCCCTGAAGGACGGAATACCACCATATACTTACTTATTCGAAAGAACTTCACATTATAAGACGATAAAAATAATTTCATACATTAATAAATAACAATTGTATAAAATACATTTTTTTTAAACAAAACGTATAAAAAATAAACGTAAAAAATTCATTGGCACATGAAGAATACAATATATTGAGAATCCATATTTATCAAGTAATAAATAGTATGATATCTAAGATATCTACCTAGACTAGATATATTACCATATTCGATAAAAGTTATCTATCGCATTCCTTTTTTGTGTGTTTTCTTTCCCTGATTTTTGGAAAGTATCTAAATTATTTACTACATTTTTTTTGAGGATAATTATCTACTATATTGTTATTATTAAGAGGATGGCAATATCTAGTTTTTTTTAATACTTAGATAAAACAATTTTTAAAAAAGAAGTTAGAGATTGATTTATTTGATCTACAGATTAATACATTCTATTGGATATAGAAAACTTGTGCCGGGCAATGAATATGTATGTTTACTCATCTTTGTGAACATGTTGGTGGTTTTGGAAATGGAAAAAAATGCGTCTTTGATTGTGGGGATAAAAATCCGACCGATCCTGTCTGGTTTGTTCAACACCAACTCGTCACTTCTAAGAATGCATCTGATCCGTTATCTCTATTTAACTCGTCTCCCGGTACTTCTTACAAGGAAATTTATGTAAGGTGGCATCCTCCTCCTTTTGGCTGGTTTTTCTCGATACTGATAGTGCGTCAAAAGGAAATTCAGGCCTGCCGGTTGTGGTGGGATTATTCGCGACGATTCAGGTAATTCGTTTTAGCTTTTTTTTTTCTTTTTTTTTTGTGGCATCTGTAACTCAATGAGAGCGGAAATGAGAGCTCTTTTGGGCGTGTTGGAGCATGCTCGTACTCTCCATATCACGAAACTTCTTGTTCTTATGGATAATAGTTCATGTGTGAGTTTCTTTCGAGATGAACAACTTTTAAGCCATGGATTATGCCCCTTGGTCTAACGCTGCAAAGAGTTAATTAAGCTAGATGGATGGTGGTAAAAATTGACCACTTGTATAGAGAGGCTAATCGTGTTGATAATTGGCTTGCTAATGAAGGAGTCACTTTGCTTTCCGTCAACTACCGCTTTATCCGTTCCACCTCATAGTTTTGGGGCTTTACCCCCTCTTATGTACCAAATAACTATTTTATATTTATAAAATGGCTTAAACGTAGAACACATATATGAATTAATTATTAGTTAATTACTCAGTTGCAACATTTTCAACAACCCAAATAAGATAATCAATTAATCATTTAATCATTGATTTAAGTAATATCTAATGATTACCAACGTGCTAAAGACTCGAACACAAAGGTTAGGACTTAGGAGCCGACTTTAAAAAAACACATAGTCTTCATTCAGACTGAGTATCCGAATAAGAAATTGATTACTTTGAAAAAAAAAACAGATAGGAGCTGATTTTGAAAAAAAATTATCACTATGTACGTATTGTTATAGGAATTCCGATTAGATTTTACAATTCAAAAACGCTTGGCTGATCTTGAGTCTTTTGATTCTATTTGTAGAATCTTATAATTATAAAGGTAGGATTATAAAGAATCGTACGATCCGATTCTATTAGTAAAAATATAAAAATATATTTTTATATAATGATATTGTAAAACCCAAATTTCGTGCGAGTGGTAGAAACATGTTCATATAAAAATACGAATTAAAATCCTTAATTATCAATATTTTGATAAGAAATAAATAAGTGTTTTGATCTTGAACGATACTCTCTCCGTCCCGGTCAATTGTTGTCCTTTTGTTTTGGCACAAAGATAAAGGAAAGATGAATGAGTCAATTACTAAACGACAAGTGGAACAAATTGAATACGAATGATCAAATTGTTCATCAAATTCATTCTTAAAATAGAAAGGACAACAACTCACTGGGACAGCCTAATATGGAAAAGGACAACAAATGACCGGGACAGAGGGAGTATGTTTTTACCAAATAAAAAACTATAAAGTAAGTTCATAGAATCGTGATTATAAGATCATATGATCCGATTCTACCGATTCAATCCTATCTACCCTATTGATCAAAAGTAGAAATTTCAATCC
Source organism: Silene latifolia (assembly GCF_048544455.1). Classification (NCBI taxonomy): domain Eukaryota; kingdom Viridiplantae; phylum Streptophyta; class Magnoliopsida; order Caryophyllales; family Caryophyllaceae; genus Silene; species Silene latifolia. Next base: position 173,646,224 of record NC_133526.1, read on the forward strand.
TAACAATATTGTATGTACGTGTACCCTTAGGACAAGAAATTAGTAGTATTCCATACTCCCTCCACTTTTTAATATATGACGTTTTGTTTTTTCGAGGCGAGCCTTTGACTTTAATATTTACAACAAAATATTTGGCAAAAAATTATAAAAATTATACCATTAGATTATTTATGAAAAATTCTTTCATATGAGTATACATATCACTATATTTAAGCATATAATTTGAGAGATATTGAAGAGAGAAGTGTGTGTCTCGAAATGTGAGAAAGTCATATAAAGAAAAATAGAGGGAGTAACATATAGTCCATCTTATTTCCTTATATCTTCCCCTTTTTTTTGGGCACAAAAATTAAGAAAGGAGAAGAAAGAAAGAATAAAGTATTGTAAATTGTGAAATTTATAGGTGAGAGAAAATAATAAAGAATGAATGATGAATAAAGAATAGATAAAGTAATGAGAGTTGTTGATTTTTTAGGAGAGAGAAATTAATAAAAAATGAATGAAACTTACCAAAAAAGGAAAGAGGAAAGATAATCAAACTTGTGTGAAAAAGGAAAGAGGGAAGATAATAGGAAATTGGAGGGAGTATAAGTCAATGGAGAGAGTGAGAACAGCTAGAAACAACTCTAGTAATGAAGAAATTTGGTGGGAAAAACCTAGAAACGGTTTCCTAAAGCTAAATTTTGACGGCACAAGAATAGAACGTAATAAAGTTGTTTTATGATATTCTATAATAGATCATAATGGTAAAGTCGTTTTGTTGGGAGTAAAAAAGTGCGGATCCAATAGTATCCTTGTTGCGGAAGCTCTCGCTTTAAAAGAAGGTATTTTAGCAGCTAAATACTTAGGAATCTCAAAGTTAATTGTGGAGGGTGATAATTTATGTGTTATTAACTCAATTCAAAGTACTTGACAAATTCCTTGACAAATTTCTAGTATTATCAATGATGTAAAATTAGACCTTCATTTTTTCGATGAAGTGATAATTAAACATTGCTTTCGTGAACCAACAAGGTTGTTGACTTCATGGCTACTATTGGACATTCATGTCCAACTTTTTCGAGGTGGTTTGATAGCCGGCGGCTTCAACATACCTCCCTCATTCGAAAGGATAAGATAGGTTGGTCCTACCCTAGAATCAACCTAGTTTTCTTACCTAATAAAAAAAAAATGAAGAGTGTGAGACGTATGATACAAAAGAATCCCCATACTACTAAGAGAATAAAAATTCTCTTAATTTTCCCGCCTAAACAACTCCTACTTAATTGGGCCTATTTTCTGGATATTGACACCACAACATTAGACGGTTTCTAAATTGTGAATCATATAAGTAGCCCACATTTTTCTATCCCACATGTCAAAGTAAAAAACTATTAATAGCCCACGCTTTTGAATTAGCCATTGTTTTTACCGATTTTTGTTTTAAGATTAATACGCGTTGTAATTAGATTATACAACTAACTTAATTATATTATTAATGTCATAAAATAGTTGTATGTAATGATATACCATTATTTTTAATAGTAATAAAATAGTAACTTTTTTAAAGTATTTTTTTGATGGTAATAAGCATTTTTTTTACCTTCTATTAATATTAATAGACTATAACATTTAATTAAATCATAATTCATTTATGTAAATACTTTAAATCTTTAATTGAGAGCGTCTCTTTATAAAATAAATCTAAAAAATGCCGTGCTTTAGCACGGAAATTACACTAGTGCTCCATTAATCTGCAAACCTGCCTTGAGGAAGTTTGCTATTATTGTCGATAGGAGATACTCCTAATCAAAGCCAAAAAGAATTTTCGAGCTGAACGGAAGATGTGAGCAATAATGTAGTATTGAATTTACACCGATAAGATGATATGAACCCAAAAACCTTACACTAAATACAATCAATGAATTTCTTAGGCAATGCTACTAGTTTTAAAGTTCATGACAAAGAATGAGGCACAGCCGAAGTCGTAACCAAACCAGAAAGGAGACCAACAAGAAGGGCGGTGTTATATGTGCTTGGCTCTCCTTGCATCGAGTTGTTGCGAGAATCAATATATGTTTCATTTAAGAATGGTCCTCCGACAAGGGCTCCAACGGCAACATATGGATTGGGTTTATTAGAATTAAGCCATACAAACCCATCATCACATCCGGTATCTGTGTCTGCAGGAATCGAGGCTCCCCTATGGTGCACATATTGTGGAAATTTATCGCCGTAACCCACAAGATAGCTCAATTTCATGGGATTCTTTCCCAAGACATAATCAGCCTGCCAATAACCATATCAACCAAAAATATAAAGACCGGCTACCCGTGACAAAATTCTACCCTATCTAGATTAACATTTTTTAGGACAGGCTTGAGTAATTTAACACACATACACACCTGCGATATAGCAAATTTTCGGATTTCAGATGGCTTGTAGGATTCTCCACCGCAGGTTACCGTTGCAGTTTCAGAAGAAAGCATGTAATCACTATACAACACTGCCAAAAATGCAGCTGCAACAGGCTGCTGAAGAGCATTCCATTCACTGACCCATACTAGACCACCTGAATAACAGCAGAATGGTAAGATACCAACAGCCAAACAAAGATATTTCACTTAACATGCTGAGAAAATTCAGACTCGCAAACGAAGGAGTAGTCGGAATCAATTCAAAAGTCCTGCCGAAAAATTCACAGTAATTCTGAATCTGCCTATCTCTTTTGTATACCCCCGCTAATAGGCCCCAATAGTTTATGTTTCCTTAATATACGTCGTGTGTTGAAGAGTGGATCTTCGAAGTTTTACCGCACTTGCACATGTTTATATAAAAAAACCGATCCAAAAGCTAACGTAAATTCTTTGCTAAGGTAGAGGGAGTAGCAGATAAGACTCATGTCTGGCTATTAATTATTCTTGAAGCCTTACATTATTTTTCATGATTGACTGAAGGTACAAATATATTAGCTGGTTTCTTTATGACATCTCAAGATCAATTTAGAGACAAGAAATCATGAAATGCCACCAGGAGGACAATGTAGGGCATAGCATTTAATTTCCAGTTAGGGCACACTTCAAGAAAATTATTGGAAGTACCCTTAACACCCACCATCGGCGAAACTAAATTGTACTACTATTTAACATTTTGACCTTTTTAATTTGCTAATTTATGTGATAGCTCAGTTTATATATTATATTTCAGAGGGAGGGAATACATTACTTGAGAGTTCAAGTAATGTAAACTATGCAACATTAACAAATAACAATTACCCCTATATCTCAACGGCTCCTACAAATGACGGGGTAAGGAGGGTTGGATGTAAGCAGCCTTGTCCCTTTGCTATAACACAAGTAAATTGTTCGTGGATGACTCATAATGAAAATTGCATCATGATTCACATCGAATGACGGCTACTTCGTACTTCGCAAATATAAAGAAGTGCAGCCGAAATAGTTTATTTAGGAAGACATTGTTTGTTTTCTGTTTCAATATCCTTTTACTCTTGGGCTTTCTTGGAATGGGAGTGACTATTGCTTGGGTAATAGACCTCAAAATAAGAGGACAGTGGAGGAATTGGCTGTAGTGGAAGGTGGAAAAAGGAGGTGAAACGGGATCTATTACCTCCATATGGAGGTAATGCATTACCATTGGGAGGAGGTGGGTAACTATTCTCCCCTTTATGGAATAACCATTACCCTCCGCATCCTCATTTCCAAACTTCCACCACCACCACTCTCCATTTTTTAGTTCATTTTAGCTCTATTACACAAGTAACTATTCCTCCCATCTCAGGCAAGCCCTGAGGGAAGGTGGGGCATGTTGGAGAGGCGAGTGGGAGTGGCATCCAGAGAGTGAGATATGCTTAAGAGACCATTACCATCAGTTCTGCTGGAAGTTGCTGTTGGTGAATTCGGTATCAGGCCACAAATAACAGCTTCTGCAGTTTCTCTGTAACTCTCAAGGCCAGAATTTACTGTACTTGAAAGGTCCTTCGATCCAAGCATATTAACCCTGGAAAGTAGTACCTAAATAACAACAGACGACTTGTCAAAATTCAAAAACCAGTGATCAGCCTCAGTTACCATAAGATAAAGATGCATGTGTCGAGTTTTCTGTTGCAAGTACAATGGTGATATAATCAAAACCACTGGCAGTGCATACAATTATAAGAAATGTCACATATATTACCCTTTTTAAATCCCTGCCAACCAAAAAAACAAAAAAAAGTAGACAATTCAATAGCAGAACGCCAGAACCGAGGAGGCAACAGATCAAATAAGCCTACGTTACTCGACACTTTTGGTCGCGTGTCGCTTGTCTGACACAACACGACACTTTGATACTTCATTTTAGACCCAAAAAGTGAAAACTTCGCGGAAAATAATCGCATCCGACACCATGTCGTGTGAGACATTTTTGCAGCCTAGTCGGAGTAACATTGTGATTGAGTAAAGCAACTGAACGGATTTCCACACAAAGCTAAAAACAGAAATAAAAACAAACTAAGTAACCTGTGTTCCAGGAAGTTTGTTATCCCAACTAAACCAGGATGGATTTCCAAAATCAGCGAAATCTTTCCCATTGTCATTGACGTATTCAAGATAAGTGTTATCTTCAGTTGCATGATAAAGCCAGCTCGCTGCCCATAAGAGCTCATCACCATAACCAGTTGAATTGTAGTAACTTGCAACCTCGGGAATGCTTTCACTATAAGAACCTCGATACTTGTCAGCGAAGGCAAATAGCTGCTTAGCATGTTTCAAAAGATTGGTTGAATAGGTAGGGTTACTCGACTTGAACACAAGTGATGCCGCGGCCATAGCAGCTGCTGTTTCAGCTGCGACTTCTGTTCCTGGTGTAGTAGTGTCCACTTTTGTTAAAGGCCTTTTCTCAGTCATGGTTTCAGGCCTCTGCCAACATTTATGGTCCGCTTCGGGATCACCAACCTATACGATTAATCATCATCAGATACGTTAATATTCTCTTTGATTCAATATTACAATCCAAATTCAACAATGAGATAATGTTAAGAAAAACATTAACAAATAGGAGCCAGAGTGCAAGTGAACTAGTTTACGCTTTGAAATAAGGACATTACGACTGTAAAGAGTATAGCAATTTAGCCATTCTAAGTAAGATAGGAACTGTGAAGAGTCGCCCTACAACAGTAAGAGTATACATACAGTGAATGAATAACAATGCTGACGAAGAAAAATAAATGCATACAAATACACATAGACGCAATCCTAATTTTGATCCTGAATTTCGAATTCCAACATTACAAAACCAAGCATTATGTCTAGAAATCTAACAAATACGGAAACAACAATAAACGACCTAAGAACTCAGAAATACGAAACCTGAATGTAGAGAACATTATCCTTAGGATGCGCATTGATAAAATAGTCTGTTATCCACTTGAGATTTTCTTGAGCGAGTTCTAACTGTTTTACAGAAGTCATATGATCCCCATACTCAAGAATGGCCCAGGATAAAACAGTGGCAGTGAAAGCCATAGGGAAACCAAACTTTATGTGATCACCAGCATCATACAACCCTTTCGAGAGGTCAAGGTTTGCCTCACTCCCATCCTTGAGCGCGGAATTTCCCCTCCATGATATCTTGTTATCCACCAGCTTACCAGCTGCAAGATCAATGTATGAGCACCCTTTCCAAATTACATAAAACTTACAATCCGTCACTATCCGTCTACAGCTCTAGACGGATAATGTCCGTCTAAAGTGAGAATTTGTGTAAAACTTGTATGAGCATATAACTACTATTATTTCAGGTTCATGAAACAGTTTTAATAGTACGGTTAGGTAGAAAACGTATAATCCCCAATAAGTGAGTTCCAGTCTGTAGTTTAAAATATAGGCCACGACACCAATACGCCACCAAGTTATATTTTACCGGGTTTTAATGCGATATTGCAGCAACAACCAATACTGCGAATCTGCGATCACAACTGAAACCGATATTTAATACTATGAAATGACAATTTCAGAGAAACCAGATCACAAAGATAATCCAACTATCAAGTTGTAAATAATTAAATCAACAATGATAAATAAACTTTTAATCCAAAAATAATTAAAAGTTGACTTACATTAATCAGTCACACCATATGAAATTAAAACTCACCCTAAACTCAATGCCATCATCTAAGCTTAATTACCATATATATAAAACCTCAAAATTATGATAAATAAGTACTCCTTCCGTCTCAGTCATTTGTTTACCATTTATGATCGTTGCGAGGGTTATTTTAATCAAAGGTAACCAAATGATCGGGGCGGAAGGAGTAAGTACTAAGTAATATTTTACATCAAATTGTAAAAAACTAGTAATAATCTAACATTAAAAAAATAAATATACAAAATAAAACTCACATTTTTGAACGTCAAAGAATTGCATTGCAACATTAAGAGCATCAGAGTAATCAGAGACAACACCATCATTAGAATCATTAACTTTTGATTTAATAAAAATTCCTAAACCAATTGCAATTACTGCCACCACAATCAACCCTACAGTACAACATAAACATCTACCCCTTTTCATTTTACCCCCAAAATTAAAAAATCAAAATTTTGGGGAAATTAAGATCAAAAATTGATGAGTACCCAGAAAAATTAAGAATGTGAATTGATGTGGGTAGCAAAAGGTTTAGGGTTTCATACAAGATTTGGAAATGTTGTTAGTATGATTGATGATTTTTGTTGTGATGAGGGGCATTGAAAAATGGCGGGTGTTGAGGGAAATAAATTAATTTAGTTGAAATGTACGGTTTAATTGTCTATAAATAGATGTGTTTCAAATTAAAAATGTTTTGTCAAATGGAAGAGGTGTCATTAATTGATTATGACAGAAATGGGAATTGGTGAGATGTAATTGCAAGCTTTTTGTACATGGGAAGATCTATTGATCATTTGAAGTAAGGCTGCACATAGCGCGTTTTTTATTTTTTTTGAAACATGTTGGCCTGCTTTGTTGGATGATCGTCTAGGTCTCCATTTTCACCGATTGCAAATTGACTTTTGAGTGTTGAGATACAAAATCGGGTCATCTGTCGGGGTTGACTCAATATTAGGTCACGAGTCGGATTTTGGTTGCAACCAAAACAGCTACTATCGGTTATGGGTTTAACTTTGGACCGGGTCTGATCGATTCCGATACACCTAGCACCTAAGAGTGTAAATAAGGTGATCTGAGCTCGAGCTCAGCTCAAAGTTTGTCAAGCCTAAAAAATTGAAGCTCGAGCTCGGCTAAAAAAAAAAAAACGAGCTCGAATCGAGTTTGTTTTGTCATTATATTATCTTCAGTTTCTTACTAAAAAAATATTATTCCCTTTGTTCCATATTATATGATGTTTTTGTTTTTCGAGGCGAGCCTTTATCTTTCATTTTTACAAAAATACATTAGTCTAAAAATTATACCATAAAATTCCTTATGAAAAGACCTTTCGAATGAGTTTACATTTCATTATATTTATTCTGATATTTTGAGAGATATTGAGAAGAGAAAGAAATGTCTCGAAGAGGGAGAATGACAAATAAAAAGAAACAGATAGAATATAAAATAATATAGTTATAAATGCCTAGGTAACATATAATTTGAAAAAAAAAAAAATATTACGGTATAAAAATTATAAAAAAAAATTATAAACGAGCCAAATAGAGCTTCTGAGTCGAGCCTTGCTGAGCTCAAGCTTGACTCGGATTTAAGCAAGCTCGACTCGAGCGTGAGTCGAGTTTTGACCGAGCCGATTCCGAGGGGACGATGTGCCGGCTCAGATCATTTACAGTCATACACTCAATTTTTCGGTATTATCAGGTCAAGTTTCGGGTACGAGATGGTATTAAAAAGTATTGTGAGATAAAACTTTTTTTTTTGTCAGAAAGAAAAAGATTGCTTTAACTTATTGTATAGCGGTTGCTATACTATGAACAATCCTATTAAGGGACTTGGGACAATGACTAAGAGAAAAACAATGACATGAAGATAGTAAGGAAAGAAGTGAGCGTATAATTGGGACAATGGCACAATCGACAGTCGCACCACCATTCAACTAGAGAACAAGGGTCAAACAGTCCGAAGTTGCATCAATATGTCGATATCCCATAGAGATGGCATCCCGGCAAGAAGACTTCAAAGCAATAGCCTAAGCCTGAAGAGCAGTCTTCGCCCAGAAAGTACTCTGTCCAACATGACACATAACACCATCGTCCATTCCTATCTTTGAAAAAACACCCGGCAGAAGCCCTCAGATTTGATTTCCATGAAGCGTCGCATTTAATACGAATATGCTCCGAACAAATTACTGACCCAATTAAGAAAATAGGGAAATGATTTCGTAAGAGAGCGGAAATTTGCATCTCATCAGGAGCATAAGGAGCGACCTCAATCATTACTGTACATTTCTCTTTCTCAACTTGTACATTATTGTTAGCATCCATGTTGATAAGGTTGAGAAGACCATAATAATCAATTGATGTACCTTGGAAGGTAAGTCGATTACGCGCACACCAGATATGCCATAAAGTGCTCACAAACAAAGAGATAGAAAATGTAGAATTCGCGGCTTTAGACAACAAGTGTAACCAATTAATTACCCATTGTTGGATAAGGATATTATTCCCAACAGAAGTTCGAATACCCAGGGGCGAAGCAGCCCAAACCCGAGAAACAAGAGGGCAATCACGAAACAAGTGATCCAAGGATTCAAGTAACTCGGAGGCAAAGGAACATGAATTGCAATAACAATACCACTGAAGATCCCGTTTTCGCACATCCTCCCCACAAGGTAAGGAGTTGGCCAAGATTTTCCACAAGAAAATTTTCCATTTATTATGGATTGGAAGGTGCCATAGCCGTTTTCTACAGAAATCAAGAGATGAAGCAACCAAACGAGTCTTGTCTTTGACAGTTGCATTTGTATTCCATAACTTAGAGAAGGCCAAAGCATACCCACTCTTGCTAGTATAATCCCCACTTGAAGTTAAATTCAAATATAGTTGGTCCGAATCATCTTTCAACGGAATAGGAGTCGAAAGTACAAAAGATAAAACATCTGGTCCACACAAATTAAGCACTTTCTCATAATCCCATTCACCAGATTGGTTTTGCAAGAGAGAAACCAATAAACACGGTTTAAGCAAGAGATCCGAAGGAGTTAGTGATAACATTTGCCCTAAAGAAGCACCATGGATCCACTTGTCTCGCCAAATATCCAAACTTGAAGGAAATCCAATTTGCCAGGCTAGATTGTTTTTCAGCAAGTCAAGGCCCCATTGAATACCTCTGCCACCCCATGAAAGGGATCCTTTCATAATGAAATATGGGTTCATGATATTAGTCTTCGTAATCTGATACTTAGAGCCTAAGACCCGTGAGAGCAAATAATCAGTCTTAGTAATAATTTTCTATCCAATTTTAGCAAGCAAACTTTGGTTGACACATCCAACATTCCGAATACCTAGGCCTCCATTGATTTTGGATGAATGCGTAAACAATTTACTGCACCAGTGAATTCCATTCCCTACTTGATTACCACCCCACCAAAATTGTGAAATCAAAGAATCAATCTTTGATGACACACTTACCGGCACTTTAAATGCTGATAGAGAGTAAATAGATAGTGAGGATAAGACCGAGCAGATAAGTGTTAAACGACCTGCAGCAGATAAAAGGCATTCTTCCAACTAAAAATTCGCTTACAGACCTTGTTAATGATTAAGGCAAAGATTTCCCTTTTACTAGAACCAAACTCCGTCGGCAACCCCAAATACAAACCATTTCTTTGCCACTAGAAATATAAAGACTTTCAAACAATTAGTAACATTACGAAGAGTACAATGTGGGATGAAAGTCACTGCAGACTTTGTTGTTATTGATTTGTTGACCCGAGTGATGACAATAAAGTTCCAAAGTGTCCCTTAATTGATGACACTCTCGTGTATCCGCGTTCATGAAAAAGATAGAATCGTCTGCAAACAGAAGATGAGAAATAGATGGAGACTCACGACATATCTTTACTCCAGTTATCCGATGTGAATCTTCTGCGTCGGGAGTTGGGAGAGGACTTCAGTACAAAGAGCAAATAAATACGGAGATAATGGGTCGCCTTGACGAATACCTGAATTTGGAGCTGTTCCGGGTGTAGTTCCAGAGCAGTGTTATGACCACGTAAGCTTGTAGAATGATGACTTTGCTTGACTCTTCCTTTCGGCCTCTCCTGAAACAATGAACAAACTGAGGGCTCGGCTTGGTACCGAGCGAACTCACTCCGACGCTCAAGTCAGTAAACTTAAAGGGATTAAGTTGTGTGTTACTTGGCACAAAGTATATTGTAGAGAGATAAGGGAGTTTATACCAGATTAGTATGTTTAATTGATTATTTGCGGATCCTTTCCTCAATGAGGGTTGAGGAGTATTTATAGACTTTCACCTTTTGTCACGTAGTGGCCAAGTGGCCAAGTGGCAGAGCAGGTGGAAAGACTGATCTACCCTCGGCCGAGGGACCCATGGCAGGCCGGCGGGCCCTGTTGACTCCATGCCGAGGGGTCTTTGGATGTGAGTACGCGGATGTGTATCCCGGCTGGCTAGTTGCAAGGCCGAGACCCAAGGGACAAGCCGGCAGGCTGCGTCGGCTAGGCTGTCCAAGGTGTTGACTTGCTTTGGATATCTTTGACCTTGCTCAATATGTTGACTCGGTCAACGGGTGCAGAATATGCCCCATCAATTTGCCCCCAGCGTAGTCTATGCCGTGGTATGGACCTTCGATGAGTGTTGAGCGTATTCTGCGTAAGTAAAAATTTTTGCCCCGGCTTCTTCTTCCTCGGCTTGGTTCTGCTTAGGCCGTACCGTATCCCCCTTCCACATGGATGTGTAAAGGGCATCAAATGTGGAAAAGAAAGTGGCGCTGGCCGAGACTGAGGTTGTGAGTGCCGTGTGTTTTTGATTGCCCCAGCCGGTGCTGCCCAGCTTGGTTGAGTCAGCGGGCCGTTTGGCAAGTAGATACCAAGGATCGTGTTTGAAGAAGATACGTCGATTGGCATTCTGTCAAGGAGCGTGTTGAAGAAGTTTTGTAACTGTTTGTCGATTGACATTCCATGGCTGCATGCTTGACACGTGGCTCGGCGTTGATTGGTTGACGCCTCATGGGCTTTGCTCTGATTGGTCGGATTGAGTGGGCTGAGCTCTATAAATAGGGCAGTTAGCCCCTCATTTTGGCCTTCCACATTTTATTTTCAAAAAAATTTCTCTTGTTTAGCTTTTCTTTCGCAGAGTTCCTTTCTCTTTCTAATTTCTCGAAGCGTTACCCGGTGTAACATTTCCTTCCAAGGTAATCAAACAAATTCTTCAATCTTTTTCTTGTTAAATATTCGTTGTCATGTCTTTCGCTCGATGCCGGACCTAGTAATCCTGGGGGGGTTCTCCATCGCGCCTTGATGAAGAGGAGGCATCGCGGCCGCCATCCCGATAAGGTCAGGGGCCCCGGTCTCCTTCTCCCGAGGTTGACGATCGTATTTGGAGGATTTATCGGATGATGATGATGGTGATGATGTTGATGATGATGGTGATGATGAGGAAAGGACTCATTCCGATGAGGAGAGGCCGCATCTCTTGGATCACGGCGACGCTGTAAGATCGGCCCCGATCGTGCTTGGACCCGACAAGTTCGCGATTGTTCAGTGCTGAATTTTTCGAACATCATTTCTCCTTGGCGGGGAGTATAGGATTGTTATTCCTAAAGAGGGTCAGCCGTCTGTTGCCCTCCCCGGGTTGTATCGGCGTATACATGAGACACCTGGAGTATGGGCTCCGGTTTCCTCTCAATGCATACGTTTTTCGCCATAATTAAAGCAATGAACGTCGCTGTGGCACAGTGCATCCGTTGGCCATCGGGACGATTGTTGGCTTTGTGTGGCTATGCTAGTTTAAGAGGGAGGCCCCAACGGTGAACCTATTCCGCCGACTTCATCACCTTCGACTGAATGTCCAAGGTGGCAAGGGGTGGTATAACATACTGCACCGAGCAGGTTATATCACCGTCTCCAAGCTTACTTCCCGCAAGGACTGGAAGGCACGGTGGGTATATGTTGAGGTTCAGGGATTATCCATTGCCTCGGTCCTTCCAAAGATCACCGCGTCAATTTGCGGTGCGAGCGCAAAGGGGAGCGTGAGAAATATGTCTCCCGGCATAAGCTTAAGATGGACGCCTTGAAGGTCCATCTTAATGCGGACGAACAATGGCAATGAAGGCTGTTTGAGGGCGAGAAGGATGGGGCCGAAGGGATGGATGCCCCGACGCAGATCATTCTTCAAGATGAGCCGCTCTGCAACGTCGGCCTCATACCGGCCCTCGAACAGGGTGAGTGGGGTCGGTGTGAGGCCCATCTCTGCTTTTAATGTTTCTGTTTTTGAACCTTGATTTATTTCTTTTACTTAACTCTTGCTTCGTTTCCACGGACCGTTTTGGCCGGATCATGCGAGGAAACCCTCAAGAGGATGGGACTTGACAAGGACAAGAAAGTTGTTGAGTTGCATCCGAAGGCCGATACACGTGATCGCAGACCGACGCCAAACGACCTCATGGATCAGCAGTTGAAGGCCCTAGATGTGACGGCGGCCCAGGCGAAGGTTGCCGGTAACGTGCCGCGCCGAAAGCGAAAAGCAACGTCTTCGGCGGTGACGGCGTCAACTTCAGTTCCACCTCCAATCCCCTGCGGTCAAAAGGAGACGGTGGTGGTCGTCGATATTACCGATGAGGAGGTCACCGTGGCGAGAGGAATCTCTCTCTTACGTAAGAGAAAAGAGATCTTTGTCGGCTGCTGCGATTGCCTCTCGCTACCGAGGCGACAAAGAAATGGGTCCTCCGGCCAAGAAGGCCAAGCTGGTGCAGATCTAACCCGTGGTTCAGATTTAGTTGGTTCATTAGGCGTTCGATGACAGCTCTCGGCATGTCAATGAACGTTGATATGGATGCTTTGTCCGAATTTTTGTAGATCAACGCCGCCGTCACCGGTCCCTGCGAACGGCGTATTGAGAAGCGACACGCGCAGACGGGTGATAAAGATGCCGCCATCGTCTCCTCCTTCCCGAAGCCTTCCCCCTTGATTAGAAAGATCTTTGGCGAAGTGGGTGATATGGCGGTGCTCATATTATGGAGCAAGAAAAGGTCATGGCCGAAGCTACCCCTCAGCTTGAGCGGCTCAGCTTGAGCTCGCATTGCGCGAAGAAGGAAGCCGAGAGGGCCAAGGTTGAGGCCGAAAAGGCGGTCCTTGCGAGCGAAAACTTAGAGAGGATTTGAAAAGACGGTTCTTCCGAGAGAGCCAAGGTTGAGGCTGCGGAGGCTGATGCCGCTAAGCTGCTGGAGGAGCGTGACAAGCTTCAGGCTGCCTTCGACTTCACTGTTAAGAAGAGGGAAGAATGGAAGTCTATGTATCGGCTTCAGTTGAAGTCACACAGGAACACAAAGGCAATCCTCACCCAGAGGGAGGAGGACATTGAGACGCTCCAAAGCGTCGTCCTCCCTAACATGTGCGCCCACACGGGACTGGCCGAAGAAGCCGCCAGGGAAGTGATCGGAGAGCTCTTTCCTGAAGGCTCCTTCCCGTGGCAAAGATTTGACGAGCTGTTTGATGATAAGCTTGATGCAAAGGCGAAGGCCGCGGAGGAGAAGGCTGCGGAGGAGGCAAAGGTGAAGAAGGAGAAAAGAGGAGGTGCGGAGAAGGCGGCCCTTCGAAAAGGCGAAGGCGGCCAGGAGGAAGCGAGAAGTTAAAGGCGGCTGAAGCCGAAGCCGCCAAGTCGGTCCCGGGTCGCCCACCAAAGATGATCTTTCTTGATGTCGCCGTGGTGGCGGCAAAGAACAAGCATAGGGAGACGGGCGGTCGTCACCGAGGTTCACCCGGCATCTCGGATAGCCACTGTTCGGGGCCAATTATTAAGCCTTTCCTCCCTGCCATCTTTTGGCACTTCATGTCTTATGTCTGTACCCTTTTGTTGTTCCTTCTTTTTTGTAAACTTTGGTAGGTAGTGTTTAGGCTATCCCTATGGGGACTACGGCGTCGACTTCTTCCTTGTATTTCGTAAACATTTTCGATGAAGAGTTTGTTTATTTTTGCCTCGGCTTGGCCGAGGTCTTTTTCTCATTTTTGTCCGAGTTTTCTTCCTTCGTTATTAATTGAGCGCTTTTCTTTCGTTTCTACCTTCGGCTTGGCCGAGGCAGTTAGAATGCGTATCTCAACTGTACTTAACGTTTTTAAACATGTTGGCGGGTCGGTCGCTTCCTCCACCGCCCGAGGCGATCGATTTGCGTTTCCCAACCGCCGCCGTGAACATGTTAGCGTATCGGTCGTTGTGTCCCCGTCACTCGCCTGCAGTCGAGGCAATCGGGGTTCTGCGCGCGACAGCGTTCGTATCTGCAGACGTGTTGATCGCTTCCTCTTTCACTCTCGGCCTTGCCGAGGCGTCCGATTTGCGTTTCTCAACCGTACTCATACGTTCCTAAGCATGTTGGATCAAGCTGCCGCAGGGCAAGTCGCGTTCCCTCGTCACCCCCGGCTTTGGCCGAGGTGATCGAGTTTACGTTTTACTTTGTTGTAAATATCTTGGTATGACTATGGGAGGGACACTTCATTTTTATAGAAAACTTGGAACATTCTTCATTGGATATAATCAAGCGTTGGGGTGCCCACAACGGTCTTGGACACCTCCGCCGCTATACGAAGTATTTTCTAAGATTGTCGGTGTTCTAGTGGCTCATTAGAGGCACTCCCTCCATGTCTGTCAGCCGGTATGTACCCGACCTCATTTCTTCAACCACTTTGTAGGGTCCTTCCCAATTGGCCGTCATTTTGCCATGGATGTTTCCTTTGTTGGTGGCGGCCGACTTTCTTAGGACTAGATCTCCTACTCTTAAGTCTCTTTTGTGGACCCTTCGGTTGTATGCTCTTCTCATTCGATTTTGATATCTCGCCAAGTTAAGCCGTGCCGTGTCTCGGCTTTCTTCGACCAGATCTAGGGAGACTCTCGGGCCTTCCTCATTCTCGACCGGGTCAAAGGTTTGCCTTCTGAATGTTGGCACCGATGCTTCAATTGGCGGGACGGCTTGAGACCCATGTAGACTAGGTGGAATGGTGTACCCCGTTGCTTCTTTCTCCGTGGTTCTAAGGGACCACAGGACGCCGGGTAGTTCATCAACCCACCTCCCCTTTAGATCTTCAACCTTCTTTTTTAGCCCGTTTAGGATTGTTTTATTAGCTGCCTCCGCCTGCCCGTTGCTCTGAGGGTGGCAGACGAAGGAGTATGCAAACTTGATACCGAGCTCTTCCAGCCAGTTCATTACCGTGTCACTCCAAAACTCTCGGCCGTGGTCGAACACCATGACTTGGGGTAACCCAAATCGAGTTATGACGTTCTCCCAGATTACCTTTCTTACGGCCGCCGTCGTCTTGGCAGGTACCGCGACAGCTTCAACCCATTTAGTGAAGTAGTCGACGGCGATAATCAGGTACTTTCTTCCTCCGGAGGCCGTTGGAAATGGCCCCAATAAATCCATCCCCCACTGTGCAAAAGGAAGGGGACTAAGTACTGGTTGTAAGTCTCGGGAAGGTGCATGTATCACCGGAGCATGCATCTGACAATTTTTACACTTTTTGGTCTTAGCTCTGGAATCCTCAAGCATGGTAGGCCAGAAGTAGCCGGCTCTGAGAGCTTTGTGGGCTAGTGTTCTTGCCCCCATGTGATGTCCACAGATGCCTTCATGAATCTCTGTCAGTATGAGCTCTGCGTCGGCTGGGCCGACACATTTCAGAAGTGGCCTTATTACGGACCTTCTATACAACTCTCCTTCAAACACTAAGTACCTTGCGGCGATCCTTCTTATCTTCTGGGAGAGACTGCGTGCCTCCGGTAACTCATTTGTCAGTTTGTACTTCATTATCGGAGTCATCCACGTCGTCTCGGCTTCTATGTCGCCCACCATGCCGACGGTCTCAGTGATGCTTTTAGCATTCCTGATATCCACCAGCACGGTCCGGCTGACATTCTTGATGGTAGAACTGGCAAGTTTTGAGAGAGCGTCGGCTCGGTTGTTCTCAGACCTGGGAATGCATTGGATTTGGAAAGATTTCAATTTTGCCGTGTCAGCTTTTACCCTTTCCAGGTATCTTACCATCCCGTCGTCCCGAGCCTCAAACTCTCCTCTGATTTGGTTAGTAACCAATAGTGAGTATGTCTTCAACACAATGTGCTCGCTCCTCGTGACTTTAGCTAGCTCGACTCCGATTATCACCGCCTCGTATTCGGATTCGTTGTTTGAGGCCGAGAAGGTAAATTTCAAGGCGTACTCAAACTCGTCCCCGTTTGGGCTGATGATAAGGATGCCGGCTCCTGAGCTGTTCGCCGTGGAGGACCCGTCGGTGTATACTTCCCAAACTCCGGGGTTTGGTTCCTCTTGATATGTGCACTCGGCCAGAAGTGCAAGTGCCTGCCCCTTTATCGAGGGCCTCGGCTTGCACCGAATGCCGGCCGGATAGCTCTATTGCCCATTTGATGAGCTCCCGGATTGTTCAAATTTTTCCAATGCTTTCTCCAATGGTTGGTCGGTTAAGACCGTCACGGGATGTGCGTCGAAGTAAGGTTTTAGTTTCCTTGCGGCAACGACGCAAAGCAAAGGCCGCCTTTTCAATCGTGGGTAATTTCTTTTCGACGGGCTTGATTTATGGTGACAAAGTAGATTGGGTGTTCTTGCTTGTCTTCTTCTCTCGATGATTACGGACCGACCGTGGCCGAGGTAATAAGCGCTATGTATAGATATAGCGTCGCCCCCAAAGATCGGCTGGACGGGGTCGGGAGAGTTTGAAGATGAGCTTTCGGTTGCTGAAAGCTGTGCTCTGTTCCCCCCAGTGAAGTCTTTATTCCCCTTCAACACTTTGAAGAATGGGGTGCTTTTGTCGGCCGACCGAGAGATGAAACGGGCGAGAGCCGCCATTCTCCCGGTCAACATCATAACCTCTTTTCGATTCCTCGGCTCCGAAAGGTCCAAAGATTGCTTGGACTTTCTCTCGGATTGGCATCAATTCCCGGCACCGACAAGCACGCCGAGGAACTTACCGCCCGGACACCGAAGTTGCATTTCATTGGGTTAAGTTTCATCTTGTATTTCCTTAGTGAACAAAACGTTTCGCTCAAGTCGGCCAAGTGCTCGCCGTCGGACTTGCTTTTTACAATAGCATCGTCGACGTAAGCCTCGATGTTTCGCCCTTTTTGATCTTGAAACACTTTGTCCACCAGCCTAGTGTAAGTTGCGCCGATGCGTTTTTGAAACCGAACGACATCATTTTATACATGTATGTGCCGTGTATGGTGATGAATGCGCACTTAGGCATGTCTTCTTAGGCCATGAATACCGATGGTACCCTGAAAAGGCGTCGAGCGAGGCTCAAAGATAGTGTAGCCTGCCGTTGCGTCTATTAAACTATCTATTCGAGGCAAGGGATAACAATCTTTAGGACATGCTTTATTAAGATTTGTAAAATCCACACACATCCTCCACCCCCCCGATGACTTCCTCACCATTACAACATTTGCTAGCCACTCGGGGTAAGTACAAGGCATGATAAAGCCTGCCTCTAATAGTTTGTCTACCTCGGCCTTGATGGCCTCATCTTTCTCGGCCGAGGAGTTCCTCATCTTACGCTTGACGGGCGAGCGTTGGAGAGCACGTTCAGCTTGTGAACGATCACCTCTCGGCTCACTCCTGGCATCTCGGCGGCTGAGTACGCGAAGACGTCTTTGTTCTTGTAACATTCCGTTTGATGTCTATGAGTGTCTTGGTATTGGATTTGATAGTTGATGATATTATGGAGCTAGCAGCGTTAGAGGAGGGTAGTTGGTTATGTATGGAGTTGGTGTCGTGAGAGATATATATGTGGTAGATACGACATAGTGAGTCATGTTGTGGAAGTAAACATAGTTGGTGGAGTGGGTGTTAAGAGTTCATGTTCTATGTTCGGTCGAATTCTTGAGTCCTTAGCTAAGTTGTTGTGTCTTGGTCGAGTCAGTATGGTTGTTTTTATGTATGGGTTGAACTTCGGGGACGAAGTTCTTTTTAATGAGGGAAGACTGTAATACCCCGTATTTATAAGTCTTTGGGTACTCTATCGAGTAGGCCTTACTCTGTCGAGTAAGGGTGAGTTGCGTCTTAAAATAGTTTCTGACCTGTTGGGTACTCGATCGAGTAACGTGGGTACTCGATCGAGTAAGGGGGTACTCGATCGAGTATCTCGGGTACTCGATCGAGTGTCCGGTTTTACGGGGAGTTTTCTCGGGTTTTGTTAATTACGCGGTTAAGGTATATAAGCTTTATCGTCATTATTCTAAATCACTTTTGCAAAACCTAAATTACTGTTTAAGAGAGAAAGCAAGCAAGTTCTTCATCCTAATCGCATAATTAGCAATCCCCGGAGTTTGGAAGGTCAGTTCTTAGCGTTGCTTATACCGTTGAGTTCCTTGCGTCGAGGGTAAGATCTATGTACCCTTTTTGTTGTATTTCCTTTATTTTGGTTAAACCCTAATTAAGGGATTTGGGGGTTTTTGTATAGTATATGATTCGGTAGCATTTATATGTCGTATGATAGGAGGAGGTTTCATAGAGGAAGCTTTTTGACTCAGCAGTAGAGACCGTCTGATTGTGTGCTTACCAGGTAGGATTTCCTACTCAGTATTAGTCCCATAATGGGATGATTGTTGATGTGTTGAGATTGATTGTTTGATATAGTAATTGTATTGTGACGGCTGTGATTGTGATTGTACATTTTTGATAGATTCAGACGGTTGTTGATATTGTGATTGTGATTGGTTGCCTATGGTTCTCGAGATGCGTTCTCGGCTGAGTGGAGTCACTTGCGGGAGTGGCTTCACGCCCTAGTTTCGCCCTTCGTGGAACCCGCCACGGAAGGGGATGTGCACATTAATGAACAGGGAATTCGCTCATTGTGAAGAGCGGGGATTTGGTGGGTACGGCTGCGGTCCCCCAATGGCGGTAGTCCAAGTGGACGATCGGTGATTGAGATTGTTGGGATTGGTGTGATTGTATGTGTGACATTGTGAGTGTCATTTTATCAGATTGTTGATATGTATATAAATTGTGTGATTAGTCGACCCCGTTTAAATGTTTTAAAAGCGTGGTGATCCATTCGGGGGTGGTGGCGATTTGCTTAGCGGGTATATCTTGGATACGCGTGGGATCTAGTGGGGATGGAGTCATCACATATCAGAGTCTTTAGTCTTCCATTTGTGTTTGTTAGGACAGTTCCTTTCAGTTGGTTTATAGTTCGAGAGCAGTTGTATTTTGCTTACAGTTGGTTTTGTTATGTAATCACTTAACTTGTTTAATAAAGTATGTTTCTTCATTGTCTTATGATTATCATGCCTCGGTTAACCGAGATGGTAATATCTTCATACCTGAGTGGTCCTGGTAAGGCACTTGGAGTATGGGGTGTTACAAATGGTATCAGAGCGACGATCCTGAAACCTGTAACCAATAAATCCAATGAATATAGGGAGTCAATTAAAATGAACCCGGGGTAAAAGTTGTAGGAGCTAATGCAAAGACTTGGGAGACGTCCTAAAGTCGCGAACTCGCCCTATAATTTTGAACCGGTCACCTTGGGATATGAGTCGGGATCGCTATGTGTTTACCTTGTGTATTGTGTATCTATATAGTAATGTGTGGTATGAACCAGTGGATGTATGATTGTGGAGAATGGGGAATGTGTAGATAAAGATGGTGACGATGTGATTTTGTATATGGTTTGTTGAAAGCATGTTGCATGATAGTTGGTTTACATGTTGGTTGGAATCGTTGGAAAAGTATATGAGAATGATGAATGATATGGTAGAAAAAGAAAGTAGTTCGTATATGATGATGTGTGATGAATAATGATGTTGCAGGACGAATGATTTATAATGAGGCAATCCTAATAACATGTGGTTAGGGGGTGTGATAAGATTTGTTTTCGTAGTTTTGTTGCGTAAAGCTATATATTAAGTTCGTATAATTGTCTACTATCGTATCATATGCGCTTGTTAGATGAAGTATGTGATTGAACTATATGAATTGATTGGAAAAGATGAAGTGGCAATTTCGTAAGGATATGAATTTCTTGATTATGGAAGTGTTTATGTGATGAAGTGGATTTGTAATGTTGTTGTATTAGCAACATGGAAATAGGATTTGTAGTGTATGGGTGTGGTTTGTGTTATGAAAAGTCATGAAAGTTTAAAACATGCGGGTAATACATGATTGAAAGTTGAATGTTATATGAGCATGATAGATGGTAATGTTTGGCTTTTGGTAAGTAGTAACATGAAGAATAGAGGTTCAATGATATGTGTTTTGTATAACGAATTGGATGAAAAGCATGATGGTTGTTTATAACGTGGCACTTGATAACACGAAGTAGATTATTTTGTTGATTCTATGAGGAGTATGTGATT
The DNA here is from genome assembly GCF_048544455.1 of Silene latifolia. NCBI lineage: Eukaryota > Viridiplantae > Streptophyta > Magnoliopsida > Caryophyllales > Caryophyllaceae > Silene > Silene latifolia. The sequence continues at coordinate 173,666,717 of NC_133526.1, forward strand.
TGAATGCGTAGTTGTAATCATAATGTTGAAATAATAATGAATGCATAGTACGTTGGGGTATGTGAGATAACATGCGGGTAGTATTCACGAGTCTGCATGACTCGATCGAGTGGGTTTGATTCGATCGAGTGGGTATTTGTCGTTATTTTGACCAGAATCGTGTTTTTGGGCACTCGATCGAGTACCTCGGACACTCGATCGAGTATGGGGTCACTCGATCGAGTAGCCGGGCTACTCGGTCGAGTAAGTCAGAGATCAGAGGGTCTGTTTGGGTTCTGGAGTCGGGGCAATCGATCGAGCATGTTGGGCACTCGATCGAGTAGCCTCAACTCGATCGAGTTGGGTCTGTGCAGGTCATATGCGTGTTTCGGGTCATATGTTTATCTTTTGACATTCGTTGCATATTATGTTTAATTCAAAGGTGTTGTATTACTTCTTTATGCATTGTTTTACGTAGGTGTTGGTCCTGAAGCGTAAGTTACCCAATCTTATGATGTAAAGAGTGGCACTTATGATGAGTATGAGTTCGGTGGGGAGGACATGAGTTATATGTGATTATGATAGATGGTGGAAAAACAAAAGGAAGATTGGTATAGTTTATTGAGGCATGGCGCACGTTTTGCGAGACGGGATGAGTGATATGATTGGGTGTTGAGTAATGTAAAAGTAAGTGAATATGGGCAAGAGATGATGTGAGTATAATGAACGTGAGAATAAAAAAAAAAAAATTGGAAGTAAGGATGTGGATAGTGGCAGCTTGAGATGTGTAAAGAATTATGGAGGGAAATGGTTAGGAGTCATGTGGGTTATGGATATATGAAGTGAAAGTTCGTTTAAAGGGGTTGAGAAGAGTAATATATAGTAAACTTTGTGGAGACATGTCGCGAGGTGTATTTGTAGACATGGGTGAGTTTGGGAGGTTTGGTTTATTAAAAGATGAAACTGCTGTGTGATTTCCTTGGGTAATTAACGGTATTAAATGAATTCTGATTTCTAGAGATGTAAAAAGGGAGATGCAATTGTTTGAACATTAAACGTTGGTGCTATGGATAGAGTAGTGGCAAGTGTGAGTGATAGCATAATAAGAGAAGATCCATGGTAAGAAAGAGTGAGATGATGTCGGTAGAAAAAAAATGGAATTTGAGTTTTGGAGCAACGAAGGGGTAACTGGATTTCTAAAGAGTTAGCTAGAAGGAATAAGGAGTTGAACTATTAATTGGTATTATTGAGTGTAAAGAGAAAAGAAGGATAAAAGTAAGCTGGGGAAAATGTTCACCGGAGCTATGTGATATAAAGGTAAGGAATCATCGAAATGTGTGATAGTATCACGAGGATGTTAGCTAAAGGTTATATAGGAGTTTCAAGACAACATGATTGATAATGAGTTCGAGGAATTAAGGGAGTAAGAAGTTGGTGTAGTATTGGCACGATACGAGATATTTGGTGGAGAGTTGGATGGCAATACAAATAAGATGGTATTGGGAATAATGTTGAGGTAATTTTGTGGATGGGTTTGATGTTCGTTATTTGGGATGTTAACCAAAAATAGGAGAAAAACCATGTTATTTTGATATGAGTGTAAGAGGTTTGATATACGAGCAGTGGTGGCGTGGTGGTGTTACCACTAGTGGTTAAGAGTGATGGTATATTAGAAAGGTAGCAATTCTAAAGAGGTTGATTTGGTAGGGACCTGATTGTTGTGTATGATTGTGAGAGGGTATAAGATGTGGTTAGATGAGGCGGATGCTATTAGTTGAATAGTAAAGGTATGGTTATATTTGGCAGGAAGTGATGGTTGTGCGAATGGGGGAATATGTTATGAGGGGGGGCATATGAGTTAAACTCGGGCGGCAGGTAACCTTTGTCGAGTGGTAACTTATGTGGTCAGGATTGACTAGTTGGTTGTGATTACGGGTCTATGTTATGTGTAAATGTTTGTGTGAGGTTCTGACCTCACAAGAAGTGGTATGGTGTGATAATTATAAAGTTGTTTTATGAGTGTTCGGTAATATATATGTTGGATACGATAATTTAATTGAATGATATCCAAAAAGGTAATAATTTGATTGATTTGACATGGCTAGTTATAATTTTATGTGTATTGATAACACATGTGTATTCCGTGAAATGGTAGAGATGATGTTCATGAGATGCTTATCTGTTTATCCATATAATATGTTGCGTGGTGTTTTAATAAAGTCGATTTGAGTAAGTTTTTCTTGTCGAGAAGTTATCTTTGAGTCGTGTTTATGGGAATTGTATGCGTTGTGATGTCTATCGGTGTGGTTGTGGTGCCTCGGGTGGTGACCGGGCACGGTACATAGTCTTTGTGATGCGGGTATTTTCGCACTACGGTGTGGCTGTTGGTGGCGGTGTTGTGATGACGTCACCGATTGTGGTGGAGTAGGCGGGATAATTATGATTCGAGTTTCGAAAGTACATACCAGTTATACATAGATTGTTGTTTTGTTTGATGTTGCTCCTGCGAGTTTTGGTTTGTGCGAGATAGACGGTTGTCTGTTGATTGATGTTTTCTTTACCAAAGGTTAAGTTGGGAATGAGGTAGAGTATGATATGAAATAGAGTTGTATATGTTTTCGTTGTTGTCATGGTATAGTGATATTCTGTTGATGGGACACGGTTGTGAGAGGTTGTTCTGATAATTTTGATCTTGTTTTCGAGATGAGACATCGGTAGACATGGTAATGGAAAATGATTCGTGGAACATGTGTTGTAATGATCTGAAAGCGGCAGGTAGTTCATAATCTTTTGTTGAGACAGTGAGTGTAGGGTGTTTGGGGAATTAGTGTCATGTTAAGTTGTGTATGAGTTTTACGGTAATGAAAGAAAGAACTTGAGGATCTAGTGTGCGTGTACGTAACGAGTGCGGATCGTGAGTTATAAGAATGGTGAGTGTTTGGTTTATACACGGTTATCTTTAACATGTGGTGGTACAGAGGGTAATGGGATATAGATATGGTTTGGGTATTAGTGAGTTACGAGGACGTAAAATTTGGCTTAAGAGGAGTAGGATGCGATAAAACAGATTTTGATGGTTGTACATATGATAATATATTCGGAAGTTGAGTCTTGATGTAGAATATAAGATCGATTCGTGTTGTGGGTGATTTTATTAAAGGTCATGACATGCTTGTAGTAGCGTGATGTTTAGGAGTGTGAGAATATTTCACTAGTATTGACAGTTGGATGATGAGGTTACGAGTGTGAGTAAACTTCGAGGACGAAGTTCCTTTTTAAGGGTGGTAGAATGTAACATTCCGTTTGATGTCTATGAGTGTCTTGGTATTGGATTTGAAAGTTGATGATATTATGGAGCTAGCAGCGTTAGAGGAGGGTAGTTGGTTATGTATGGAGTTGGTGTCGTGAGAGATATATATGTGGTAGATACGACATAGTGAGTCATGTTGTGGAAGTAAACATAGTTGGTGGAGTGGGTGTTAAGAGTTCATGTTCTATGTTCGGTCGAATTCTTGAGTCCTTAGCTAAGTTGTTGTGTCTTGGTCGAGTCAGTATGGTTGTTTTTATGTATGGGTTGAACTTCGGAGACGAAGTTCTTTTTAAGGAGGGAAGACTGTAATACCCCGTATTTATAAGTCTTTGGGTACTCTATCGAGTAGGCCTTACTCTGTCGAGTAAGGGTGAGTTGCGTCTTAAAATAGTTTCTGACCTGTTGGGTACTCGATCGAGTAACGTGGGTACTCGATCGAGTAAGGGGGTACTCGATCGAGTATCTCGGGTACTCGATCGAGTGTCCGGTTTTACGGGGAGTTTTCTCGGGTTTTGTTAATTACGCGGTTAAGGTATATAAGCTTTATCGTCATTATTCTAAATCACTTTTGCAAAACCTAAATTACTGTTTAAGAGAGAAAGCAAGCAAGTTCTTCATCCTAATCGCATAATTAGCAATCCCCGGAGTTTGGAAGGTCAGTTCTTAGCGTTGCTTATACCGTTGAATTCCTTGCGTCGAGGGTAAGATCTATGTACCCTTTTTGTTGTATTTCCTTTATTTTGGTTAAACCTTAATTAAGGGATTTGGGGGTTTTTGTATAGTATATGATTCGGTAGCATTTATATGTCGTATGATAGGAGGAGGTTTCATAGAGGAAGCTTTTTGACTCAAAGCAGAGAGACCGATCGATTGTGTGCTTACCAGGTAGGATTTCTACTCGGTATTAGTCCCATAATGGGATGATTGTTGATGTGTTGAGATTGATTGTTTGATATAGTAATTGTATTGTGACTATTGTGATTGTGATTGTGATTGTACATTTTTGATAGATTCGAGACGGTTGTTGATATTGTGATTGTGACTGGTTGCCTATGGTTCTCGAGATGCGTTCTCGGCTGAGTGGAGTCACTTGCGGGAGTGGCTTCACGCCCTAGTTTCGCCCTTCGTGGAACCCGCCACGGAAGGGGATGTGCACATTAATGAACAGGGAAATCGCTCAATATGAAGAGCGGGGATTTGGTGGGTACGGCTGCGGTCCCCCAATGGCAGGGCTGGTCCAGTGGACAGTCGGTGATTGAGATTGTTGGGATTGGTGTGATTGTATGTGTGACATTGTGAGCTGTCTGTTTATCAGATTGTTGATATGTATATAAATTGTGTGATTAGTACTGACCCCGTTTAAATGTTTTAAAAACTGTGGTGATCCATTCGGGGTGGTGAGCGGTTGCTTAGCGGTATATCTTGGATACGCGTGGGATCTAGTGGGGATGGAGTCATCACATATCGAGTCTTTAGTCTTCCATTTGTGTTTGTTAGCACAGATTCCTTTGATTGGTTTATAGTTCGAGAGCGGTTGTATTTTGCTTACGAGTTGGTTTTGTTATGTAATCACTTAACTTGTTTAATAAAGTATGTTTCTTCATTGTCTTATGATTATCATGCCTCGGGTAGCAGAGATGGTAATATCTTCATACCGAGTGGTCCTGGTAAGGCACTTGGAGTATGGGGGTGTTCGATTCTTTCTCAACAGTGTCAGGAGGTCGGCTCGAACTTTGGCTCCAGACCGAAACGACGATTACGGTGCGCCCGGGTCAATTTCCACTTGTTCGGTCTCGGCCCCCTCGACCATGCTGACGCTGTTGGTGCTCATCGGATCACCCTCATGTCGTAAGGATGGGCTCTTCCCCTTCTCTGATTTCTTCGCCACTTTGAGGGACTGCATGTTACACCCTCTGGCGGATATTTGGACATTGACAATTTCGTCTTTCTCGTCCTTTGAGACGAGCTTTTTACCTCCCGGTCCGAGACATACATCAATGTCGGGGCCGGATGGACATTCTGAGATCGGCCTCGCTCAAAGTGACTCGGCCTATAAGAACGTTGTAGGCGGACGAACCATCAATGACCACGAACTCGGACCAAACATTTTTGGCCGTATCCTCCTGGCCAAACATCACCGGCAACTTGATTGATCCCAGGGGTACAAGGCCCCCGAGAAGTCAGTATAGTGGGTTGGTACGGGGGCTCGGGTCCTCAATCTTGGACCGAGATTGAGGAAGCATTCCTGAACATGATGTTTGTGTAGGCGCCTGTATCAATTAGGCACCTCTTAACCAAGTGGTTGGCTATGTCGAGGTGGACCACGGCGGGTCATTTGTGTGGGGCTACGACTCCTTCGTAGTCTTTCTTTCCGATGGTTATATCGGGGACGGTGGAAGCGGGGATCGTTGTGGTGGGCACAAAGTTGATGGCTTGGTAAAGCTCATTTAGGTGCCGTTTGTGCCCATTAGCCGACCCTCCGTTCGTTACCTCCGGTAACCACGGATCACTTCTATCCTCCGGAACACCGATTTCTATTCGCCCGTCGGAGCTGGATTCGGGTTCCGGCTACGTACTTGTTGAGGGCCCCCTTCCGGATCGGCTCCTCGATGGCGTTCTTGGATGCCGACGATCGTCGGTCTTATGGCCGGGCCTGGCCGTGGTAATCGCAGAATTGGCTTGCGTCGCCCTCCGCCCTCGTCTTGGGGGGGTCTTGGCCATTTTCGCCCTTCACTCTTGCTCGGGGCAAAGACCTCGGCCGGTGATTTGACCGGGAGGGTGAGACCGTGGTACCGCTTCCGGGTGTATGGTCCCGAACTCCCCCCGGCACCCGCCGAGCTCATTTCTGTTAGATCTTTCGTAGCCGTGACCGGGACATCATCACGGCGACCTTCATCGATATTCTCCGGCGCTCCTCCTTTCTTGGTGCCCGGCTTCACCGTGGCCTACCCAGGTCTTGTGGTAATCCTCCACCTTTACGGCTTGGTCCGCCATCCTTCTGGCGGAGTCCTGGTTGAGGACCTCGCACTTGATCAGCTCATTTTTGAGGTCGCCTTTCGGCGGAGCCTTTCATCGGTGCGAAGGCCGCCAATTCACTATTTAGCTCACGGATCTGCTGAGCTTTTGCGTCGAATCTCTTCACGTAGCTCCGGAGGGACTCGTCTTCCCTCTGTCGGATAGTGAGGAGATCGGATGTCTCCACGGCCCTCCTCTTGTTTCAAGAATATCGGGCTACGAAGTTGTCTCTTAGGTCGGCATAGCAAGATACCGAATCATTAGGCGACCCCTTGTACCAACTCCGGGCCATTCCATGAAGGGTTGTTGGGAAGACTCGGCACTTTGAGACCTCGTCAGTTTGCTCCCATACCGACATGTAAGACTCGAAAGCCTCGGCGTGGTCGGTTGGGTCACTTGTCCCCCTTTGTACGATAGGGCGGCGGCTTCAGTTTGGTCGGTACGGAGACTCGAGGACGTAGGCACCGAGGGGTGTCGACCACGTGCCGAATGACACGTGGCGATCGGCTCCTCGCATTCCTAGTCCGGCTTCTCTCCCAGTGGCGGGAAGGGCTTCTTGTTGTCCGACTTTGGAGAGTCGGACTTCTTTCTTCGTTTCTTCGGGGTGGCCTCGTTCTTTGTGGTGCCGACGCCTTTGTCCTCCTGTAAGTGGGGAAGGACTTGATGCCGCCACTAGCACCACGGGCACCGCCGGCGTCCTAGTATGCAGGGCTCCTTCTATTGCCCGGACAAGTTGTTGGGGTCACTTTATGGGCCCTGTTCACTGTGGGTGTCTTTGCGCGTCACCGTCGTTGCGGCGGGGGTGATCGGCGTATTACCCATCAGGTCCAGGAGTAGCTTTAGTTTTTCTTTGCATCGACCACATGTCCCATGATAGTGAATTCGTGACACAGCGTTTCGGTTCGAGAGGGCATCCGTACTTCACGGCTTAATCACTCGGCCGGTGGGGAGCGCCCGATCTCGAGTGTGGGTGTGTCATCCGATAGAATGCGGTTTAAGTCGGTCACAATTGCTTCTTGTTGTTTTGACATCTTCTTAGCTTGATAGGTGGGTTTTGTTTTGTTTTTTTTTTGTAAGGGATTTAATCAGCTTTTAGTAAGTGTTTCCCCACAGACGGCGCCAATTGTTCCGGGTGTAGTTCCAGAGCAGTGTTATGACCACGTAAGCTTGTAGAATGATGACTTTGCTTGACTCTTCCTTTCGGCCACTCCTGAAACAATGAACAAACTGAGGGCTCGGCTTGGTACCGAGCGAACTCACTCCGACGCTCAAGTCAGTAAACTTAAAGGGATTAAGTTGTGTGTTACTTGGCACAAAGTATATTGTAGAGAGATAAGGGAGTTTATACCAGATTAGTATGTTTAATTGATTATTTGCGGATCCTTTCCTCAATGAGGGTTGAGGAGTATTTATAGACTTTCACCTTTTGTCACGTAGTAGCCAAGTGGCGAGCGGTGGAAAGATCGATCTACCCTCGGCCGAGGGACCCATGGTAGGCCGGCGGGCCCTGTTGACTCCATGCCGAGGGGTCTTGGATGTGAGTACGCGGATGTGTATCCCGGTTGGCTAGTTGCAAGGCCGAGACCCAAGGGACAGCCGACAGCCGCGCTGGCCAATTTGTCCAAGGTGTTGACTTGCTTTGGATATCTTTGACCTTGCTCAATATGTTGACTCGGTCAACGGGTGCAGAATATGCCCCATCAGGAGCAAATGCTTTTCCTGGGTTACCATTGATAAGTATCTCATAAGAAACCGTTTTGATATAATTCATAATTAACCGAATAATATGATGTGGAAAACCCATAAAAAGCAGTGTAGCCTCAATAAAATTCCAGCGTAATCTATCATATCTTTGCTCATGTCCACTTTGAGGGCCATAATGCCTTTTTTGCCAACAACCTTCTTGGTAATATGATCAAATAATTCATAAGAAATTAATACATTATCCATGATAGAACGTCCGGGAATAAAACCATTCTGAAATTCCCCCACGAGTTGTGGCATAAAACACTTCATTCGGTTAGAAATACATTTTGAAACAATTCGCATAATAACACTGCATAGGCTTATTGGACGATAATGTTCAACCTTCTCCGGACTGTTAGTCTTTGGAATGAGCGTAATAGAAGTTCGATTATGAGCCCTAAGGATATTACCCGTGTTTAACATAGATAATACCACAGCCGTCACTTCTTCTTTAATATGAAACCAATATTTCTGATAAAAAAGACCAGGAATACCATCTGGGCCAGGCGATTTAGATGAACCCATTTGAAAAACCGCTTTAGGTACTTCCTTCCTTGTAAAGAGCTTGGCCATAGCATCATGTTGATCGTTATTTAACTTAAACCGAAGCTTAGCAAATATAGAGTGAGATGCCTCAAGAAAATCAGCAAAGGGTTCATGAACTACTCCACTTTCATAAATATCCCGGAAATATAGTTCAAAAGACAAATAAATGTCAGTATCTTGAAAAGTCCAACTACCATCTTGTTTTTGGTGAGACAAATACTTGTGAAGTCGATTTCATCCAAGCATCCTTTGAGTCTACGATCGTTTTTCATTGTTTCATTTCCTGCATTCTAGTAAAGGATAGAACTTCATAGGACGAACGGTGAAGTTGCATCTAATCCTGCCAAACCTTAGACTTGCATGCAGAGCATAGATGCCTTGGAAGATTTGTATTGGTAACATTCATTATGTGTCCATTTAGCAGATTAATTCTGTGATTCTTTGAAGATCGATACTCATGAACCCTGTACGCAATGATTGTTGTAGTTTTTGTATAACAAAGATTACAAACAAGTAATTTATACAAACAAAGGCACTAAAACATAAATGAAAATAATATAAGACGGTTTATTATACCCAATCGAATCGTGTTGAACATACTTTCTTTAGAGTATTTCGACCCTATAGCCTTTGGGTATCACGAAATCTTTGTAGGATAAGACGATTCATTTGTCTAAGGCAAGAACAAAGAACAAATGAACAATAAGAGGGTTTGGTTTTTACTTTGTTATGTCAAAAATGCAGTGCAAAATGTCTAACATTTTATTTCACTCGTTTCATGTATATATATACATAATAGATACAAATAGTGCACTGTTATTGAAAGGATAAGAATGTTGGATAACCAACCAATCATTATGCAATGACAACTTAACCGCCAAATCAAAGTATTAATCACGCGCAAAAAACCGAAAGAGAATACAACCCCTGTCGGGGCTATGTAACCCCGATCGGGGATGTAACAATTCCGTAATTGTCAATTTTTGCTTTTTAAATTCCGCTAAGTATGTGACATACTTTGACCTGAGTATATAACCCCGATAGGGGATATAATATACTACAACACTTTTGAATAGTGTCTCTTATCCACTTTAACCATGACTCGATAAATCCGATTATATATGAGTGTACCCTCCGTACTCTCCTACTCATATTATATCGATTCCGAGCTCAAACCAATTTGACACGAAAACCCGAATGCACTTAAATGTACTTGTGATCAAAATCACCAACATTCCTCCCCCATTTAAGTGTATCCCTTGTTTCCAATAAAACAACAAAGCAAACAAATCTATGCATAAATGAAAGTGTCCCAAGGATTGAACTTCCACATTAGTATATTACACATTCCAAATATTCGAGAATCAAGGTGTCCCACGGATTGAACCTTTCAACCATATTGAATACATGAAGATAACATACATATAGACTCAAATAAACTCTTAAAGTTACGAACTTGACACTATTGACCGCCTTGTGTCCATATCCTTTCATGAGAGTATAGGAAGCCAAGTCCAAGCCTCTTGAAGCGGCTACACTTCACACTCACATAGGTGAATCTTTCATCGTGCACCTGCAAAATGCACTTTGTCAAAAATTTCATTAAGAAGTATTAAACTTCAACCTCTTGTCATGCAGGTCATGCACATACCTTTCGGGATTATAACATGTGCCTCAATCTTCCACAATAAGCCTTCCACATTGAACTTAGCCTCTAAAATTTGTTAGAGGGAAGTTGGGTATCTTATCATAAAGATCTAGACGGACTTTAAACCCATCCCGATTACCGACTTTATAACCAAGTCCTTAGCTAATCCCTTCTTCAAGTGATCAGCCAAATTATGATGTGTCCTCACGAAATCAACGGAAATAACTCCTTGAGTAATCAACTCACGGACCGCGCTATGTCTAACACCAAGGTGTCTAGACTTTCCGTTGTAAACTTCACTATAAGCTGTAGCTAAGGTCGCCGAACTATCACAATGGATAGAAATAGGAGGAATAGGTTTTGGCCAAACCGAAATTTCATAAACCAAATTCCTTAACCATTCCGCCTCTTTACCGGCAGCAGCTAAAGCTATGAATTCCGACTCCATAGTCGAACTTGTTATACAAGTTTGCTTCTTAGAAGCCCATGATATAGCTCCTCCACCAAGCAAGAAGACCCATCCACTAGCAGATGAATGATCCTCCATGTTGGTGATCCAACTAGCATCGGAATACCCTTCTAAAACCGAAGGAAATTCGACATAAGTCAAACCATAATCATGGTTTGCTTCAAGTATCTCAATACACGTTTTACCGCAACCCAATGTTCAAGACTATGATTACTTGTGTATCTACTCAACTTGCCAACGGCAAAGGCGATGTCGGGTCTTGTGCTTGTCATAGCATACATCAAACACCCAATCACTTGAGAGTACTCAAGTTGTGAAATAGCTTCACCTTTATTAGGCATAAGCTTAACACTAGGATCCATTGGAGTGTTAACCGGAGAACAATTTCCATGATTAAACTTATTTAACACTTTCTCAATGTAATGAGATTGTGTCAAAGAGAATCCCTTGTTCTCACGCTTGATCTTTATACCAAGTATCACATCCGCCTCACCCATGTCTTTCATGGCAAAACTTGATGACAAAAAGGCCTTAGTAAGGTCTACTTGATTTTGGTCGGTACCAAAAATCAACATGTCATCAACATATAGACAAATAATGACTCCATTACCGTTGTCATCAAATTTGCTATACACACATTTATCCGACTGATATAGTCTATACCCATTAGATAAAACAACCTCATCAAACTTGTGATGCCATTGTTTAGGAGCGTGTTTAAGTCCATACAATGATTTAATTAATTTACAAACCTTATGCTCATTACCGGGCATAATAAATCCTTCCGGTTGTTTCATATACACCTCCTCTTTAAGCTCGCCATTCAAGAACGCCGTCTTGACATCCATTTGATGGATCACTAGATTATTAATTGCAGCAAGTGCAATTAACAACCTAATAGTAGTAATGCGAGCTACGGGAGCATAGCTATCGAAATAATCAATCCCTTCCTTTTGTCTAAAGCCTTGGATAACCAATCTAGCTTTAAACTTGTCGATAGAACCATCAACTTTCATCTTCTTTTTGAAGATCCACTTGCAACCCAATGGTTTACAACCACGAGGTAAATCCGCAAGCACCCAAGTGTTATTGCCCATTATGGAATCCATCTCATCATTCACCGCCTCTTTCCAAAAGGAAGAGTCATGAGACCTCATTGCCTCATCAAATGTCCTAGGGTCCTCATCAATGTGAAAATAATATGGATAATAGTTTTCACATCCATCCCTTGAACCTTCAACCAAATAGGTATGAAAATCGGGACCAAAGGATTTAGCAATCCTTTTTCTCTTACTCCTACGAATTTCAGGTGTTGCTTCTTGAGTTGTGACACTGTCACTTCCCTCAATAGCTCCACTAGAACTAGGTACTAGATCCCTTGGCTTCGGCATTGATGAGAAACGACTCTCATCAAATATCGCATCCCTTGATTCAATTACGGTGTGAACCGAAACAGAATCATTAGGTTCAATTACATAGAACCTATAAGCCTTTGAATGCGCAGCATATCTAATGAATATGCAATCGATGCCCCTTTCCCCCAAGGTTTTAATCTTGGGATCGGGTAGTCTTACAACAGCCCGACAACCCCAAACTCGAAGATAATTCAAGCTTGGTTTCTTTTTGTACCAAAGTTCATATGGAGTGTCTTTATTCCTTTTGTTAGGAATCCTATTTAATAAATAGCAAGCCGTGAACATGGCTTCACCCCAAAATCCGTCACTCAAACCCGAGTAAGACAACATGGAATTAACCATTTCTTTTAGGACTCTATTTTTCCTTTCCGCTACACCATTTAATTGTGGTGTATAGGGAGGAGTTACTTCATGAATGATACCACTTGACTCAAAATACAATGGGTTATAATATTCACCACCTCTATCGGAACGCAACCTTTTAATCAAAACCGATTGTTGCAATTTCACTTCATTTTTAAAGACCTTAAACTTATCAATTGCCTCATCTTTAGAGTGAAGTAAATATATGTAACAAAACCGACTAAAATCATCAATAAAAGTCACTACATATTTTTTACCACCTAAAGACGGATAATTGCGAAAATCACATAAATCACTATGTATAAGTTCAAGCACATGTGAGATCCTAGACACATTACCAAATGATTGCCTTGTGATTTTTGTCAACATACAAGTATTACACTTATTAATGTTCATGTTAAATGATGGAATTAAACCATCTTTAGACATAGTTTCCAATCTTTTATAATGTACATGTTCTAATCTCACATGCCAAAGATATGAAGTATCATTCATAGAGGAAGCAATAAATATGGAACTTTCATTTGGAACAACATTCAACATAAACATTCCATTACAATAATAACCAAATCCAATAAATACACCATGTTTAGATAAAACATACTTATTAGATTCATATACTTGTTTATAACCAAGTTTAATTAAACAACTACCGGATACAAGGTTTTTTCTAATTCCGGGTACATGTAATACATTATTTAATTTTACAATATTTCCGGAACTAAATTCCAACACTACCATACCACGGCCAACAATAGGAGTGGTAGACTCGTTGCCCATATATAGAACGGATCCATCCTTCACTATTTCATAATCCTTGAACCAATGTCGATCCTTGCAAACATGATTGGTTGCACCCGAGTCTATCCACCATGCCACTACATCATCCTGCACATAAAATGCCTCGAAAATTAATGGTACATAATTCACAACCGAATTAAAACCAATGTCTAAAATCTAACCTTGATTAGTGGGTGGACCTTGGTCATTAGACCCTTGTCCTCCTTGGCTAGTACTTGCACCCTTTTTCTTTTTGTGCTTTCCAACCTTGCAATTTGCTTTCAAATGCCCGGTCTTTCCACAAATCCAACAAGCACCTTTCGGTGTCTTGTTAGACTAAATCATTGGTGTTGACAAAGGGGCGTTTTTCCCCTTAAATTTGTTCTTGAAACCCTCTCCCTTTTCCATCATATTGACGGAAGAGGATCCCATAACATCTTTACCTTTACCCTTGCCACTATCTTGCACCCTTAGAGATTCCTCTATGCGCAAATGGCTACCGAGTTGAACAAGAGTCAACTCTTCCTTTTTATGTTTAAGCATATGTTTAAAATCTTTCCATGAAGGAGGCAACTTGTCTATGATACTAGACACCGAGATAGATTCATTCATCTCCATTTTATGTTGTGCAAATTGTCCCAAAATCTGGAGCAATTTATTGTATTGTTCCATTACCGGTCTAGAATCAACCATTTTATAATTCATGAAATTTCCAACAAGGAACTTCTTACTAGAAGCATCCTCATCCATATATTTAGACTCAAGTTGATCCCATAAATCTTTAGCGGACTCAACATTTTGATAAATGTCAAAAAGAGAGTCGGACATACCATTCAAGATGTGACCACGACAAATGTAGTCATCATTCTCCCACTTGCTTCTCTTTCGTTGAATTTCCGCAAGAGTTTCATCCCCCACAATCTCAGGCATAGGAGTACTCAACACATACACAACCTTCAAAGCGGTGAGAAGGAAGTGCATCTTCTTTTGCCAACGACGGAAATCCACACCCTCAAATTTCTCCAACTTTCCAAACTTGGTAGTCATGTCCTTGATTGAATCCATTTCCAAATGCAGAAAATACTCTAAGAATGTTGTAGTTTTTGTATAACAAAGATTACAAACAAGTAATTTATACAAACAAAGGCACTAAAACAGAAATGAAAACAATATAAGACGGTTTATTATACCCAATCGAATCGTGTTGAACACACTTTCCTTAGAGTATTTCGACCCTATAGCCTTTGGGTATCACGAAATCTCTGTAGGATAAGACGATTCATTTGTCCAAGGTAAGAACAAAGAACAAATGAACAATAAGAGGGTTTGGTTTTTACTTTGTTATGTCAAAAATGCAGTGCAAAATGTCTAACATTTTATTTCACTCGTTTCATGTATATATATACATAATAGATACAAATAGTGCACTGTTATTGAGAAGCTAAGAATGTTGGATAACCAACCAATCATTATGCAATGACAACTTAACCGCCAAATCAAAGTATTAATCACGCGCAAAAAACCGAAAGAGAATACAACCCCTGTCGGGGCTATGTAACCCCGATCGGGGACGTAACAATTCCGTAATTGTCAATTTTTGCTTTTTAAATTCCGCTAAGTATGTGACATACTTTGACAGTTTGACCTGAGTATATAACCCCGATAGGGGATATAATATACTACAACACTTTTGAATAGTGTCTCTTATCCACTTTAACCATGACTCGATAAATCCGATTATATATGAGCGTACCCTCCGTACTCTCCTACTCATATTATATCGATTCCGAGCTCAAACCAATTTTGACACGAAAACCCGAATGCACTTAAATGTAATTGTGATCAAAATCACCAACAATGATCTCTCCATTTATGTGGTTAACAAACTAGCTATTGCCATGTTCAAAGGAAATTTGTGTCAACACACGACAAAATCAGGCCAGTGTGAACGGCTATTGCTATGTTTAAAGGAAATATATGCCAACACACGACATCAGGCCAGACTGCCAGAATGAAGAGTCAAACTAACATCGAGTCCTATAATTCTTGTTTTTTGAAGGATTGTTGTACACGAAAACACCACGCATAACAAATGAAGAATGACATTCATAGTTTACTCATTACATCATGTATATGTATTACATACAATATATATTACAAAAAAAAAAGACAGGATGTTCATCCTAAAAGAGCACAATTCATGAATTACTCGTCATTCTTGGAAGACGGTCCTAATCATCATCTTTGAATTCTCTGTCAACAAAAACAGGTTACACTACTCACATCAGGAACAAATTGAGTACCTTTGCATGATAAGGTTATACTCCGTTCAAAATATTAACCTCGTATTTAAGGTAAGCTATTTTTCAGTTTCCGTATATGGGAGATCAGATTTTAGGTGAATTGGATAGTAGGCCTCTCAAGTCTGAAGAAACTAATCGGGAAAGGTCAAAAAAACATACCTTCGATCAAGATATCTGGGTTGGATTCCTGAACCCTGGCATGTAGTGCATGTCAGAGAACCAAGGCCATCACAATTGATGCATTTGGAAACCTCTTTCTCTTCGCCTCCAAGATCTACAGTCACAGACCCGTCTCCCATGCAAAACCTACATTTCTCTGAGAAGGATACAACTTCATTCATTAAGGCTTAAGCTGATCAAAGCATCAAATTTGACTGAACACGTCACAACTGTGTATGAAGTTGGCAGATAAAACCTAACAAAGCCATTGCGCATTAACTAAAGTGAACCTATTGATCTCAGGATTTCGTCGTGGAGATAACAATTGATAGGCCGGTAAATACTGTAGAGTTGCAGTTAATACTAGAAAGGTAAAGAAGGAAGTAGTATTTTAAAAATTCGAGTGGTAGTTTCCTAGCCACTCATATATTCAATCGTATAGGTGAATCCAATGAGCTTTGGTAGCAAAATTTGCTGAAAACGTGGATTTGTTTTGTTGCAAAAGCCATTTAAGACTTCTATGATCTGTTTTTATGATGAATTAATGATCAGACGCAGTGAAATGTAGCTCCCGTTTTTGCACAGCAAAGACAACCTAAAAGCGCTTTTGCAAAAACAGACAATTCTTGGCACTTTGGTCTTATAGTTGTACTCCTAAGTCATAAAGCTAAGGCCAAGGGATGATCGATTGTCTTGCACCCTAATTGCAACACAATTGTTCCAACTACAAATTTTGGGGTGATGTCGGGTATATCCAGATCTGTTCTAGAGACTAGAGGAGTACAGTTTCTTTAAGGTACAACCAATTAACTTCAGAGTATAAGCGAAGCATGAACAAAATAAAGTCCACTGGCATTATATTGCAATGTAAAACAATATACTTCCTCCGACTCGGTCATTTGCTTAAAAGATCTTCCTCCCAAAAAACAGCAAAGGGTACACAATTGACTGGCACAGACCAAGTATTTTATTTTGCTACAGTAGCAGTCAACACAGGAAGGGAATTCAGTTCCATTGAGCTCATACTTCTTCAGTTCCATTGAACTAGGTACAATTTTATAAATTTTCTACCCACATTCTGAAAAGAGTATACAACTCCATGGAACGAACTACGAACGACAAACTACTACGATGTATATAAATTATGCGACGAGAAGGGAAAGACGACTTACGAGCACCAGTGCCAGTGCAAGGAAAACATGGTTGTGTATTCTCTCTTTTCGCCTATATATCACATTCATTATCAAATTTCAGCATTACCCAATTGCATTAGAAGTTAGAACACTCAAATTAAAAAAAAAAAAAAAAAAAAACATGATTCACAGAAAAGACTTACAGCACTATCAATTTGTGTTTCATAGAAGACAGGAATACCAATTCCAATTGCAACACTTGCAACTCCCACTGATATGGCTACTATCTGCCCATCCAATTTTCCCATTATTACACTTTCATCATCTATTCATTATAATACATCAGCAAGTCTCCCTTAACACGGGCCTTTTGACCCATTTACGATAAAATGTGACTGGTTTTTTTAATAAAAAGTTACAAGAATAATTTTCTAATAAAATGTGAACAATTTTAGCTGCAACATTGTGTCAGTTAATTTGAGGCCCGTCTAAAATGAGAATTTTCGATAATATAAAACTCATAATACCCATCCGTTCCAGTCATTTCATTACGTTTTATTTGAGTGTTTCAGTCATTTCTTTACGTTTCCTTTTCATGTCCGTAAAAAGGATTTTTTCAACCATACGTCTCTATTTTTCATGCTCCATGTGACAAAAACAATGGTAAAGAAATGACCGGGACGGAGTGTATAGTAATCAACAATACGGAGTAAAAACAACAAAGGGAAATGGAGAAAATACCGTGTTTTGATCAATTTCAGCACGAATGCATGGATAAGACGAAGGTGACCGTTGATTTCTTGGCAAATTAGTAGAAGAGAATGATAAACAAGGAGTGAAAGAAGAGAGATTGCAAGAAGTACAAAGAAATGGGGATTGTAATCCAGAAAGTGTAGCTGTTGCAACCATTTCTACGTAGAATAAATCAAAATCCAACAGTATCAGAGTATAATTTTTGAGTTCATGTCATGTTTTGTGGATTGTGGTGGATTGTCAGTGGTTGTGGCCAGTTTGTGATGTGGGATATCAACTGGTGGGCTCATCTTCTTTCGTATCTCGATAAGGTTGTGTTTTTAGTTCTCGGGTTTTTATGACGGTGAAATTCGCAACGCTATTTTTGAGTTTTATGGTTAAAAAGATATAAACGGTTTTGATTTAAGACAAAGGTTTAGCATAGTTAGAGATCTTGAATACAAGTCTTGTGAATGTAGTAGGGTTAAAAGTTAAAATTTATGAGGGGGAGTTTTATCGTTTTGATGGTCCTGCCTAAATCGAATTCAGACTAAATCAGGTGGTATGCAAATAAAAAAATTTGAAAAAGGCTTAATTAACACAAAAATATGTAAGTATGAACGCTGGCAATTGATAATTAAAATTTGAACAAAAATTAACACATTCTTTAGCTAATAATTTAATATTGAAGAAAAATATAATAAAATATGTTAGTTATTGGTGATATAAGCCACTTTCTTTAAAAAAATGAATACAAAAAAAAAATGAAATTAAAAAGTTTTTTTAGTAACATGGCAGCAAGAAATCCGAAATGTTTCTGTTTTAATAGAACGAAGATTATAGACATTTTTACTGGAAATTCAAAAGGTATTCCATGTTTTAAATGGAGGTGGTCAAATGCGGGCTTAGGCTGGATATGGATCCAGCTAACATGATTTTTCTGGCCCGCGAAAATGCGGGTTTTGGGCGGGTTTGTGGGCTGGACCTTTGTATTTTGAAAAATACATTGTCCAAGCCCGCTTATAGAACGGGATTAATGGGCTCTCCCGTCCATTAACTGCTAAAGCCTAGCTCAGCCCAAGTAGACAATCCAAAAAAACGAAATACCCACAAATCAAACCTAAGGGCTAAGACACACCTAAAGCCGGCAATCTAGCCCATATTAATCCTAAGGTCCGAATGAAGTAAAACCAGTCCAGTTTTGGGGGTTGATTCATGTGAACTTGCCCAAACTATGCTTTGCTTGGTTTACTTTAGGCTTATTTTCCAAGCAATATATGGTGCTAGAGGTAGTAAATACGAGTAGTGAATTGGTTAAGTCGAACCCTTGCAAATCGGATCTGGATTCAGCGGCTTGAGAAACAATATAAAACTTGATGAGTCGCCTCCAAAAACAGCGCAAGGGGCCATAAACGTCGTCTATCATATATGTAATCACATTATACGAGACTGGTCCGCAAGATAAATAGCCTAAACCTACTGTTAAGATACGACAATCACATTTGACATTACTAATCTGTTACACGGGAATACTCAATTACTCGTATAGTCGTATGTGCTCGATAACCGGATTCTATGAAAAATAGAAAGATGTGGAAATAATGTAGTGACTTAATGAGTTAATGGCCCCCTTTTTCCTTGAAACTATTGCATTCACCTAACCCCAAAATAACTAAAAGTGGAGGAGTAAAAGGTTTGTCGACCGTTGGAGATGAATAAGCTTAAAGTTGAAAAGGACGTGCTACTTAGACACACCTACTAACTTTGCCAATTGTCATAGTTGACGCACATGAAACTCTAGCGCAACAGAATTTGGTGATTATGGATTGTCAAGGAATCAATGATATACATGTTGAAACATACTCCCTCCGTCTTAGCCATTTATTCACCTTTGAATTTGGCACAAAGATCAAAAAAAGAGGAGGGCCTTATTAGATTTGGTTGGTTGGTTATTTGTACAGAAGGTATACCAGTACCCCTACTCTTTTCTTACCTCCCTAACATTCTGCACCGTACCCTCCCTGATGAATATGCCTCATTTAATTTGATTGGTTATTTGTACAGAAGGTGGGCTTTCGTCAGGGACCAATCGAATGTATAGAGTACAGTACAGTGGCTGTAAATCAGTAAATGACGTTAGAGTCGGGTTTGTTAGGCAACCAGCATAACAAGGTAGTTTACAAATTCTTGTTTACGACGGCTAACGGCTGAAAATTTCAAAATTTTAGTTAAAATTTTCGAATTTTTTTCCAAGGTTGTCTTGTATCATTACCCGTTTGCCTTCGCTGAAGTAAGAGAGCTCTTACCACTTGAGCTAACTCTTATTCTCGTAGTTTGAATCATATAATAAGGATGTAGTATATTATTCCGTATGGATGTGTTTGAAGTATCTTTGAGACGGTTTTTTCAATAATTTTTGTAAAATTTATGTTACATGCATAAATAAGAACTAGTATAGCTAATGCTCTAAGCTATTCCGCCTATTAGTTACCATCTTATTTTACGGAGTAATTTCATCAATACACTTTCTTAGTCTAAATTATTTATTTATCGTATTTAAAATACTCTTATAAAAATATAAAAATAAAAATAAAGGTAAATAAATGAATAAAACGGAGAGTACCCTAATTATTGAACCAGATCATTAGGTCTTCGAGTGTAGGTAGTCATGATAGTATTCATTGGCACAATTAAGGAATATGACTTTTTACTAAACTCCTAATAAGGTATTAACATAATTTTGACACCTTTTAAAGTGGATGGGTCCTTTTTAGGGGGTAAAAAATAAAGTAGGCACGTGGAGAGAGTACAAGTGAAAAAAAAGCACATCATTTCAGGGGAGAAAATGTGCCTGCATTTAGAAAGTAGAATCAAACGGGGGTATGGATCGCACTCGTTCCCGCAATATTGATGGATGAAAATGCGAAATAGACGGGAGTGAAAAGCGCGGTGATTGGTAAATGACGGGTAAAAAGCGGCTATACTAAGGTATCGTTTGGTTGTCATATGAAAATTTAACTTTCTATGAATTTACAAAACACATGATTTGGACAATTCACGTGAATTGCCCAAAACTTGTTTAGTTGACATCCTCGAGTTTAATTTATGCGGCCGTTTTCAATTACTCAGGGGAGTTAGATTATTAAACTCCTCACGGATTTCACCATGACTTGAGTTGAAGTTAATTGCGTCATACTCCCTATTTATAATCTCGGAAAATAATCATATATTCTTCAAACAACAGCCGGATAATCATATATATCTCGGAAAAGTTTTATCCAATAACGGATCCCTAAGAAAGAACACAAATCTCACTGAAGACGGCGATATCTGTCACAAGCTTGTGACGGATACCATTTCCTCTCACAAAATACCCATGAGAGGTGAGTGGGAAAGCACATAGGAGGTGCCCACCTTGTCCCCTCTCCCTTTTTGTGAGAGGTTTTCAGCTTACCCGTCACAAGCAAGACGCTTTGGAGAAAGAAAGAGAAAAAGAAGAAAGAATAAGCATTTCTTAAAATGTGTGAGAAAATGTGTATGTGGTGGTATAAATGATTATGGTTACGTAAAGCTATGTATCTGGTATGCCTCACGTGAGACAAAAAGTTATACACACAGTATGTATACAAAGTGAACAAGAGACCTAAAAAACTACTGAAGAGGAAATTTTTACGTTGCTAAACTTTTACGTTTAGTATAATAGTACTTCATGACATTTGGTAAAATTTTGCGTTGCAATTTCGTGCTCTTAAAATTATTTTTGTATAATAACTACTCCGTAGTTATATAACGTAAATTAGATAGGTAAATATGTGGATCAGTGTCGCTTATTAGACGATTTTTGAAATTGAGTCAATGTTATCGGATAATATAATCATAGTATACCCCTTTGTTTGCTCATGCTGATTAGATTACTTAAAATGTTGTAAAACCATTTAAGAATTTGACGTTCATTCATACCAACTGGTAGGACTCAAAATTTAAGTTGGTATGATGTATTTCCTTTGAAGGAATGCACATAACAATATGCTTCAGTAAAAACTAGAAATTAAAGGTAATAAATCGACACTATTACAGTTTCATCATGTTCGATGAGCTATGTGTTGCTCTAAAATTATTCTCTATTATATACTCCCTCCTATTTAGCCTAATGTTATTCTTTCTCTAATATATGTGATGAGTATTATAATGAAAAGAGAATATTAGGCTAAATAGAAGAAAGTATGTAAAATTGTTTGAATTTTTGGAGGAGGATGCGTGATTGAAGAGATACAGAAGTACGTACCATAAATCGTTTTTGTGCAGGGTTTGGTATATATGTCACATAGTTTGCAAGAGTTTATCAACTTATCACCTAGATAGTGAACCCATTAATTGTGCTGCAGGCTAAAAACGGGTAAGGCAATCTATAGTCCGTGGTTGGCAAACAATATACTCACTTTTTTCGGTTATTTGTTTATCTATTTTATTTATGAGTGCCATATTTATTTGTTTACATTTTTATATTGGAAATATTTCTAAAGTGTAATTAACTCGTTCAGATAACTTATTATCCACTTGTCACTCAATAACATTACTCACAAATGGTCACCTTCTCTTTCCTTGATCTTTACCAAAACCAAAGGTAAATAAATGACAAAAACCCTAGCTTCCATCAATCCGGGTTTCCATCGACAATTAATCGATTGTAAGCCCCAAAATAGCTTTTTTCATCAATTACGAATATGAAAAGTTACAAATTAATCAATAAAAGTCTCCCTTTTGATGAGATTCTTTTGTCTGTCTCTGTTTTCGGAGTATTTTAATTCTTTTATATTCTAGGGTTTAGTTTTATCAATAATATAGACAAGAATTATTTGTTAATGATCCGTCGTACGTCTCTACAATGGATACAAGTTATTCGTCAGCAATCGTTGGTGCCAACAAAAGGTTAATTTCCTCCATCAAATAATCAAACGAAGGATCCCCTTAAAAGTTACATGAAAAAGAAGCAAGGACGAGTTAATTGTCATATCATGTTTTGAGATCCCTAGTTTTAAAAGAGGAATTTTTGCTTTGGTTTCTATTAGAATTATTTTTGATTTTACATATCATTTGTAAGTGTCGTTTGACGTTTTATTAATAAATTGGTCTTTGTTTAAAAAAAGAAGGTGATAAGTCTATTTTATATACGTTTTTGACCCCCTACTTTAGCTCTAATATATATGTCATTTGCACTAATCTAGTGGTTTTATGAGCAAATATTGTGTTCTAGTTGTCTTTGCATGGTTTGTCACATTTTGTAGAAACTTAAGCTTTTAGGAGCTTATTTCTAACAAATTTGCAAGAACTAGAAGTAAGGCTAAGTAAAGAAGCAAACATTGGACCAACCTTAAAGTGTTACATGGATTTGCAAGCATAAAGATATTATCATCCTTGAAGTACATTGGAGTATTGGACCAACCATAAAGAACATTGGACCAGCCTCGAAACAAACCTTGAAGTAGCTATGTCTTTGGTGTTAGGGTGCTCATTTGGGATTTACTTAATTTTTGGTCTTTATGAACTTGGTTATGCCAGATTTGCTAGTTTCCGGATTTGGTTAATGAAAGAAAAGAAGTGAAAAAAGAGTTGTGAAAAAGAAAAAAGGGAAAGATGAAGAAAGAAAAAAAAAATGAAAAAATCACATGAATGAAAAAGAAGAAAAAGAAGAAAAATAAGCAAGAATTGGACTAAGAAAAAAGAAGAAGAAGTGGAAATTAAGTAAATTCTTATGTTTTATTATCATCTTTTGGAGAATGTTCTTATGACTTGTATTGAAATATTCGGTTTAGTTTTGGGATTGAGCATCCTTTCACGCGTTTGTTGCTAGCTTGACTTAGCTCCACATATCATAATTCATATGTTCCCCTTTCTTACCCATTACTTATTTGCCTTCTTCTTACCTTTATGGCTTCTTTTTCATGCTTGCTTTTGAATGTTTTGACTTGTGATTTGAAATGACTACCATATTAGATTGCGGGTACACTCTCATGAGTCGAGGATAGGTGAGTGCTACTTATATAAATATCATTTCGCATATAAAAGAGCTTGAGTGTACCGTGAGAATCCAAAGTCAACAAATCATGCAAGGGCCGAAAAGTTCATATGAAGTCTTTCATGCTACGCCATCATATAAATCTCATCCATGTTATTGCATTTTCCCTATGCCCATGATGTTTCGGGATTTGATTCATTGTGCTCTAAAGTTACTTGACGGGAATTGCATTTGGATGTGATGATTGTTGCTCGTACCCTTGTCCTTATCATACATTGTATTGTGTGCTTGCTTGTAGACAAGCAAGGGTTTAGCTTGGGGGAGTTAGAGGGATTTAGTAAGTCTAGTTATGGGAAATCCACTAAACTAAAAATTTGAAAAAATTTGAAAAAATTGGTTGTTGTGTCCACCCTTTTGTCTTATGCATAATGTCTTTCCTCTTTGCATTTCTCATATTGTAGCTTTTTAAAGCTAATGAGTCGCGCTTTTGACGGGTTTTGCATACATGGAGATGTCTTAACATAGTAGGTGGAAGATAAAATTTGAACCAAATAGGCTTGATCTTGACTTTTGGCAAGCCACAAGATGGTAAGGTAGATCCTCCTTGGACCAGTTCATCCATTCCGGTCTCACTTAGGTGAGTGTAGGTCTCCTTATGGTGTGTGTTATATCAATAACGCACAAGTATGGTTTTTATTTCATCTTTTATGAGCATTACTTTCATTATATGCTTGAATTTGAAGCCATTCACATAGATATTATTGCCCATTTCTAGCCCCTTCTCACACATGTTTTACATCTTATCTAACTACATCATACTTGCCTACCTTGTTAAGCTAGTAACTATGTCTTTGGTGTTAGGGTGCTCATTTGGGATTTGTTTAATTTTTTGTCTTTGTGAGCTTGGTTATGCCGGATTTGCTAGTTTCCGGAATTGGTTAATGAAAGAAAAGAAGTGAAACAAGAGGTGTGAAAAAGAAAAAAAAGGAAAAATAAAGAAAGAAAAAAAAATGAAAATGAAAAAATCACATGAATGAAAAGGAAGAAAAAGAAGCAAGAATTGGATTAAGAAAAAAGAAGAAAAAGTGAAAATTAAGGAAATTCCCATGTTTTACTATCATCTTTTGGAGAATGTTCTTATGACTTGTATTGAAATATAGGGTTTAGTTTTGGGATTGAGCATCCTTTCACGTGGTTGTTGCTAACTTGACTTAGCTCCACATACCATAATTCACATGTTCCCTTTTCTTACCCATTACTTATTTGCCTTTTTCTTACCCTTATGGCTTCTTTTTCATGCTTGCATTTGAATGTTTTGACTTGTGATTTGAAATGACTACCATATTAGATTGCGGGCACACTCTCATGAGTCGAGGATAGGTGAGTGCTACTCATATAAATATCCTTTCACATATAAAAGAGTTTGAGTGTACCGTGAGAGTCCAAAGTCAAAAGATCATGCAAGGGCCGAAAAGTTCATATGAAGTCTTTCATGCTATGCCGTCTATAAATTTCATCCATATTGTTGCATTTTCCCTATGCTCATGATGTTTCGGGATTTGATTCATTGTGCTCTAAAGTTACTTGACGGCAATTGCATTTGGATGTGATGATTGTTGCTCGTACCCTTGTCCTTATCATACATTGTATTATGTGCTTGCTTGAGGACAAGTAAGGGTTTAGCTTGGGGGAGTTTGATAAGTCCATTTTATATACATTTTTGACCCCCTACTTTAGCTCTAATATATATATGTAATTTGTAATAATCTAGTGGTTTTATGAGCTAATATTGTGTTCTAGTTGTCTTTGAATGGTTTGTCACATTTTGTAGGAACTTGAGCTTTTAAGAGCTTATTTCTAACAAATTTGCAAGAACTAGAAGCAATGCTAAGTAATTAAAGTAACAAATATTGGACTAACCTTGAAGTGTTACATGGATTTGCATGCATAAAGATATGGATTAAAATGAAAATGCAAAATAAGGTTTTATGCAAAGTCAAGCCCAAGAAATCAAGTCCAACTAGGTGGAAGCTTAGGATGTTAGAATACATTGGATGCCATGTTTTAAGATCATTATCGGATGATTAAACAAGGAATTAAACATTAAAATTGGATACCATGTGCATTAACTAGAAGAATTAAGAAGACGGAGCCAAATCACCACGACCCCGATCGGGGTTACCTCCCTCTTAATTGCTTACGTTTCATCATTCACCCCTATATAAAGGGTGTTGATCCGAGACCTAAAGCACACTTCATATACACTTTCTACACCACTTTTATACTCTCATTTCAGTTCTTAGTTTAGGTTAGATTAGATTTCCCTTTAGAATTTTCATTATGTTATAAACAATTTTATTCAAGTTATATACAATTTATATTTCAAGTTATTTCCATTTGTTCTATCTTGTTCTTCATTTTCAAGTTCATTCCCAATTGTTAAGGTAATCTTATTTCCAATATTGTTTTGTTATTCATTTGCCATTTACTTCACTAGTTAGTATGTTTATCTTTATCATTTCATATGTAATTAGATTAGTTTTCATTATACATAAGTAATTCAATTGTCTAGGGAATAAGGGAAACCATGCATAAATAGTTCTTGCAATTGTTGAACTAGTATGTTATAATATCGTTTCATTGTTTCTTTCGCATGTTTGCATTGTATTGTTAGTCTTTGATAATTGATCACTATCTTAGATTAAATTTGTTAATTCGTTCTATAAGTCGAGAGGCACGGAGTCAGATTAGACTAAGCATGTATAGTAGGACGACCTAGTTATAAACGAGAGTTTCTCTAGGACCCGGTTTATGGTTGACACTAATATATATTTGCATGTGTGACACGACTTCCCCAGACTCTTTCTTTATTATTATTTTTACATCAACATAAATCAAATCAATCAATCAATGGTCAACCTCTTCGACTCAAGATAAAACTCACTCCATAACAACTAATTTACAACTACCGTCTCTCTGTGGATTCGACCCCTACGTACTACATTTATTTGTGTCTAGGGTATTTATTTTTGCATAGGTGTGCGATAGCCTATCAGAAGGTAAATAAATAACCGAACCAGAGAGAGTAATAAAAGATGTTGATTAATGAGTTCATAATTCAATAATTTTGTTGAGTACTCTATCCGTCACAATCATTTGTTTACCTATTTCATTTTAGGCTGTCTCATTTATTTATTTATATTAGAAAGGTTATTATGAGTAATTTGATCATATACATTGTTCCGTGCGTAATTCCAGAGCAAGTATAGTTACCACCCTTGGCTTGTTGAATGATGTCTTGAGTTGAATTCTCCTTTGGTCTTAATCGTTCCTCACGGCCTCTCCTGCAACAATGAACGAACTGAGGGCTTGGCTTTGTGCCAAGCGTACTCACTCCGACGCTCAAGTTAGTAAACTTAAGAGATAAGTTGTTACTTGGCTGAATGTGTATTGTAGAGAGATAAGGAAGATATTACCAGATGAATAGTGTATTTAGGTTTAGTTGTGGATTACTTGGGATCCTTTCCTCAATGAAGGTTGAGGAGTATTTATAGGCTTTCACCTTTTGTCACGTAGTGGCCAAGTGGCTAGCAGGTGGAAAGACTGATCTACCCCTCGGCCGAGGGGCCTATGGCTGGCCGGCGGATCCTGTTGACTCGCCGTCGAGGGGTCTTGGATATGAGTACGCGGATATGTGTCCCGGCTGGCAGGTTACCATGCCGAGATCCGGTGACGGGCCGATGGGTGCATCGGTTTGGATTGTCCAAGTCGTTGACTTCTTTGTGGATATCTTTGACCTTGCTCAATCATGTTGACTTGGTCAGTGGTGCAGAATATGCCCCATCAATTTGCCCCCAGCGTAGTCTATGCCGTGGTATGGGCTCCGATGTATGTTTGAGCGTATATTCTGCGCAAGTAATTTGTAAAAATTTCGCATCGCCTTCTTCGCGGCGGCTTCTTT